>NW_017189892.1:0-24470 GCF_001704415.2 Capra hircus | reverse complement strand
CATGTGAATGCTGGCTGGGTGAAACACAAGCTGGAATCAAGATTGCTGGGAGAAATATCAATAATTTCAGATATGCAGAGGAACACCACTCGCATGGGAGAAAGTAAAGAGGAACTAAAGAAAAAATTGCTTAAAATTAAACATTCATAAAATGAAGGTCATGGCATCTGATCCCATCACTTCATGGCAAAGAGATGGGGAAAAATGGAAACAGTGACAGACTTTATTTTCTTGGGCTCCAAAATCACACAGATGGTGACTGCAGTCATGAAATTAAAAGACTCTTGTTCCTTGAAAGAAAAGTTATGACAAATATAGACAGCATATTAAAAGGTAAATACATTAGTTTGCCAACAAATATCTGTATAGTCAAAAGCTATGGTTTTTCCCTTAGTCATGTATTGATGTGACAGTTGGACCATAAAGAAGGCTGAGAGCCAAAGAATTGATGATTTCAAACTGTGGTGCTGGAGAAAACTCTTGAGAACCCCTTGGACTGCAAGGAGATCAAACCAATTAATCTTAAAGAAAATCAACCCTGAAAATTCACTGGAAAGACTGATGCTGAATCTGAATCTTCAGTACTTTGGCCAACTGATGTGAAGAGCTAACTGGTTGGAAAAGACCCTGATGCTGGCCAAGACTGAAGCAACAGGAGAAAGAGGCGACAGAGAATGAGATGGTTGGATGGCATCACTTACTCAATGGACATGAGCTTGAATAAACTCCCAGAGATAGTGAAGGACATGGAAGCCTGGTGTCTGCAGTCCATGGGGTTACAAAGACTCAGACACAACTTGGCAACTGAGCAACAACAACAAATACTTAGTCATGAGCCTGAGCTCACTGAATAAAAGCAAAATTTAGAGAACATTGCTAAAAGTGCTTAAACATATAATGTACTATATGTAGATTCTGGAGATGAAAAGCAATATTGTAAAATTAATTGGAAGCTAAAGATATGGTAGGACTCTACTAAAAGTCTGCAAAGTGGGGTTTCCTATTTTTTTTAATTTTCCATGGTTAGGTTTACTTTCCAATGCCTAAGGAAAGAAAAAACCCTAGAAATATATCTTCCAGCCCCACTTTCTCCTCCTTCCCCACAAAGCTACCAGAACCTCTCTTATTAAGATCACTGCTGACTTCCTCATCTCCACCCCCTCCAGGGTCTTGTCAGTACTCATTCCACTGGAATAATATGGAGCATGTTGTAGCACTGTCCACCTAATTGACCAGCCATGCTTCTAAAAGCTCACCCATTCCTGTTTTTATTTTTATTTATTTTATTTCTGTTTTTATTTTGTTGATCATTCTTTCTCAAGTTCCTCTTCTTCTCTCCTGGATACGTTTTCTTAAGGTTCTGCCTTTGATCCTTTTATTTTCTCTTGCTCTGTAGCAGTTGAATCCTACACAAATGGCTCTAATCATCACCTGTATATGAATGGTCATCATATTTAGCTGTAATGCCTCAAGTTCTTATCTGTGTTGATTGATATAATCTCAACCTTATGTTGAGAATACCTTAAATATCTTTAAAGTACTACGTGGATGTTAAGCTAGCACTTTATATTAATTCCTGCTCTAGAGAGTGACTCCTCTTGACTCATATTTCTAATTTCTCCTAAGAGAACCACTATCCTCCCAAGAAGGCTGGTTCAGTAGTAAAGAATCCACCTACAGGTGCAGGACACATGGGTTTGATTGCTGGATCGGGGAGATCCCCTGGAGAAGGGCCTGGCAACTCACTCCAGTATTCTCGCCTGGAAGATCCCACAGACCTCTGAGGAGCCCGGCAGACTATAATCCATGGGCTCACAGAGAGCTGGACATGACTGAGGGCTGAACATGCACACACACACATCCTCCCAAGTAGAAGCCAAAACCATCAAAATTATCTTCTTTGCCTCCATCATCACCATCATCAAAGCTGTTTTCAATTTCTGGTCAATATATTTAGTCCATTTACAATTTTCCCATCTATAAGTTTGTATTCTCATGTCTCATTCAAATCATTACTTCTATATATGATATTCAATAACCTTTCAACTGGTCCTGCCTAAGCTTTTTGCTACTCAGTTGACATACAGTTTTCAGGTTAATGCCTAGGAAGCAAAGCCATGATGATGTCACTCTCCTACTGGTAATCATTTGCTACACTCTACTATATTTCAAAACTAAATTATTTCACTTGACCATGAGGGCTACAACCTTTGCTTCAACTGTGGACCCAAACTCTCCCTTTTCCAAAGCCTATGCCCTGCAACTTGTTCTCACATGAGGCAATATCTCCTGGAAAACACTTGGAAGCATGAGGAGGCATTTTTGGTGATCACAAAGGCTTGACTGGGGGAGGTGATGGATGTGGATCCACTGCCCTTGATTCTGAGTTTTCTGCCACACAGAACCCCATTATAGTGACTGTCCCTACAACAAAGTATTCTTCTACCTAAAATGCCAAAAGCTCCTGTGATGACACAATGTGGCATAGACAGATTCAGTTACTTACTTTTTTCAATTTCTGTTATATACTTTTCCATCTCCTCTGCTTAGAATGCCCTTTTCACATTTTCCCAAATGTTCAAATCTGTTCATCCTTTAAGACCTATAGAAAATGTCACTTTTCTGAGTTCTCCCAGAATTCCCTGACATGAATCTCTAGCTCCCACAGCATTTCATGTATTCTCTAACACAATTTTGTTTCTGCCTGGATAATATGTTTTCCCTTTTCATTGGAAATGTAACATAGTAAAGATCCATCTTTTTTTTTCTTTCCTTTATAAAGTTAGTACATTGTGGAGATTTGCAAAGATCCTTTATGCTAACATGCCTAATATTACAGCATACACCATAAACATAAATGAAGGCTCCAGTACAGACTCTGGTTTGTGAATAATTCTGAAATTATTGCCTCTGTCTTCACTTCAAATCACTATTAGTTCTGGCTACTTACTTTTAAACCATTGTCTAACTTTGACTCTATGTCCCCAGTAAAATATAATGACTATGACTTCTCAGTTATAATTTTTTGTATCATCTTCCAGGACAACATAACCTCATATTTTCTTAGAAAAAGCCCTACCTGGTTGAACCCAGACCTCATTCCTGAGAACTGTTTCAGTGGATAAGCATGAATCCTTACTCTGCTTCTTGTTTGCCCTCATTTCATGGATACTCCTGGTAAATGGTCACCAAATATTTGTTGAATTAAGAGATCCTTGGAGTGAATAAAATGCTAACTGTGTATTCAGGACAGGATTTAGAACAATGATACCACAAAAACATAGAACTGAATTTCCAGACTTTAAGCAACAGTATTCATGTAGCTTTTTCAGGCATGGTTTTACCACATAAATTTCACAGGCATTGCAAAGAAGAGACTGATCCTAGATTTCCAGTATGAAGTCACCCTAGGCAGTCTTAAGAATCAACAAGCCAATCATAATCAGCTTTTAAAAGATGATTGCCTCATTTTAGCCTTTTTAATAGCCTTATCTCACTTTTGGCTTTTAAAATCTTATATACTTTTTCTGTTCTCTGCAGAGAAAAGAAATAAATTAGGTATAATTGTAAGAGTTCTGTCACAACTCTCATAGGTACACTCTGGGATTTTTAAAGAATATGATAATTCTACATTGATTATTTGAGTCCTATATTGTTTAGTTGCAAACACAACATTCATCATCATCACCTACAAGAAAATGGAAGAAAATATATCTATTTCCCTAGAGCATGATATTTAGAAAATTAAGTGCTTTCATTTCATAGATATGACAGCTTCTCAATCACAAAAACAACAACAACAAAACCATACAAATTAGGACTGGCTTTTCCGCTTGAAAGTGATAGCACAATGCCCTTCCTGAAACATGTACTGAATACAGCAACGCATCAAAGCTTAATCAGAACAAGCTGCTGCTATAACAGAATAATCCTGTCCATGCAGAAACAGATAATGCCAGTTACTTCACATAACTTGCACTTCAAGCAGACAAAGAGTCATACTGGTACCTTTTATCACTTCGGTTAGAAATGATTAGAAATTGGGAGTCTTTGCACCCAGAGAGCAAAGAAGTATGAAGAACAGTGCTGGCTTTCAGTATTTGCCTGCCGATGTCTACAATGCAGAATAAGTTCATGCAGATATAATCATTCACTCCATTAATATGTCCTGAGTAGCTACTATGAGTAAGGCATTAGGATATGTCAGGGGATCAAAATTCCTACCCGTATGGAGGTTTTATTTTTCCATGTTTTTATATAAATGCAGGTGATCTTCAGTGCACACCCTCCCCCCTGTCCTTGGTCTCTTCAACCCTCACAGACTTCTGCGTCTGGGGCAATCTTGACTTTCCTCCCTACTTTTCAATATACCTAACAGTTAGATCTGATAGAGTGCCTGAAGAACTACAGATGGAGGTTCATGACATTGTACAGGAGGCCGTGATTAAGACCATCCCCTAAAAAGAAATCCAAAAAGGCAAAATGCTTGTCTGACAAGCCCATAACAAATAGCTGAGAAAATAAAAGAAGATAAAGGCAAAGGAGAAAAGGAAAGATATACCCATTTCAATGCAGAGTTCCAAGAATAGTAAGGAGAGATAAGAAAGCCTTCCTCAGTGATCAGTGCAAAGAAATAGAGGAAAACAATAGAATGGGAAAGACTAGATATCTCTTCAAGAAAATTAGAGATACCAAGGGAACTTCTCATGCAAAGATGAGCACAATAAAGGACAGAAATGGTATGGAACTAATACAAGCAGCAGATATTAAGAAAAAGTGGAAAGAATACACAGAAGAACTATATAAAAAAGATCTTCAGAACCCAGATAATCATGACAGTGTGATCACTCACCTAGAGCCAGACATCCTAGAATGTGAAGTCAAGTGGGTCTTAAGAAGCATCACTATGAAAAAAACAGGTGGAACTGATGGAATTCTGGTTGAGCTATTTCAAATCCTGAAAGATGAAGCTGTGAAAATGCTGCATTCAATATGCCAGCAAATCTGGAAAACTCAACAGTGGCCACAGGACTGGAAAAGGTCAGTTTTCATTTCAATCCCAAAGAAAGGCAGTTCCAAAGAATGTTCAGACTACCACACAATTGCACTCATCTCACACACTAGCAAAGTAATGCTCAAAATTCTTCAAGTAAAGCTTCAACAGTACATGAACCGTGAACTTCTAGATGTTCAAGCTGGTTCAGAAAAGGCAAAGGAACCAGAGATCAAAATGTCAACATCCGCTAGATCATTGAAAAATCAAGGGAGTTCCAGAAAAACATCTACTTTTGCTTTATTGACTATGCCAAAGCCTTTGACTGTGTGGATCACAATAAACTATGGAAAATTCTTAAAGAGATGGGAATACCAGACCACCTGACCTGCCTCCTGAGAAATCTGTATGCAGGTCAAGAAGCAATAGTTAGAACTGGACATGGAACAGGCTGGTTCCATATCAGGAAAGGAGCACATCAAGACTGTGTATTGTCACCCTGCTTATTTAACTTATATGAAGAGTACATCATGTGAAATGCTGGTCTGTATGAAGCACAAGCTGGAATCAAGATTGCCGGGAGAAATAATCAATAACCTCAGATATGCAGATGACGCCACCCTTATGGCAGAAAGTGAAGAAGAACTAAAGAGCCTCTTGATGAAAGTGAAAAAGGAGAGTGAAAAATTTGGCTTAAAGCTCAACATTCAGAAAACTATATCATGGCATCCAGTCCCATCATGTCATGGCAAATAAATGGGGAAACAATGGAAATAGTGAGAGACTTTATTTTGGAGGGCTCCAAAATCACAGATGGTGACTGCAGCCATGAAATTAAAAGATGCTTGCTCCTTGGAAGAAAACTATGACCAATGTAGACAGCATATTAAAAAGCAGAGATATTACTTTGCCAACAAAGGTCCAATTAATCAAAGCTATAGTTTTTCCAGTAGTCATGTGTGGATGTGAGAGTTGGACTATAAGGAAAGCTGAGCACCAAAGAACTGATGCTTTTGAACTATGGTGTTGGAGAAGACTCTTGAGAGTCCTTTGGACTGCAAGGAGATCCAACAAGTCCATCCTCAAGGAAATCAGTCCTGAATATTCATTGCAAGGACTGATGTTGAAGCTGAAATTCCAATAGTTTGGACACCTGATGTGAAGAACCGACTCATGTGAAGAAAAGACCCTGATGCTAGGAAAGACTGAAAGTGGGAGGAGAAGGGGACCTCAGAAGATGAGATGCTTAGATGGCATCACCGACACGATGGACATGAGTTTGAATAGGCTCCAGGAGTTAGTGGTGGACAGGGAAGCCTGGAGTGCTTCAGTCCATGGGGTTAGAAAGAGTTGGAGATGTCTGAGCAACTGAATGGAACTGAATATACAACCCTTTTGAAAAGTAATTATAGATTTTCAATAAGCAATTCATGGAAATATATCCCTAAGCATATGACTGAAAATAAACTAGATGCCTTTACAAACTGTTTTAGCTCTGCCTGGCCACTGGGCAGCATTTGATGAAAGGGACAAATGGAAGAAGACACAGCAAAACTCTATTAGATATTGATTCAATCAGAACAGAGTTTCAAAACTTAACTAGATTTTGGAAAATTAAGCACTTGTTTTGAGTTTGCCCAATTGTAAATGTATTCACTATAGGGGAAATTACTCACAATTTCACCATGCTCTTGGCTAATTAACAAATCTTATTTAATACCATCTAACACCTCTACATCCAATAAACCAAAAAACAATCTCTTTCCAACATCTTTGACAAGGAGTAACCTACTTGGCTTATGTTTAAAGATCACTTTCAGTGATTAGATAATAGCTCAACTCTGTCTTAAAACAACTCTTTCTTTTTCTACCTAGCCCTTAAACTGCAGGGCCTGAACTCACACAGTATTCTGGACTTGGACATTCCCATGCCATGTCCACTGGGAATTTTCTCATATTCCACAAGCTAAGCACCATAATCATTTTAAAGCTATAAGAGGGTCCTCACGTCATGCCACTGACTTATGCACTTGTGTCAGCTATAGTATATGTATATATAAGTATATACTACACACTTACATAGTATGTGTCAATGTGTTTGATGAATATCAAAGTAGGAGATACATAAATTTTGAATAAATTTGACTTGAAAAAACTGAACTCTACTGACCTGATTTCACTATAGACCACGAAAATGCTTTTGATGGACCAGTGTTTAAAATTCACTGAACTAGATAACAAATGTCCCTTTCAACTCCTGATGCTCCAGGTGCCTTTAGATAAGTAATGTTTTTTCCTATCCGCTTGTGCAATAGATTTTATTTAACCTAAGGCCCTGACTCTATATTTACCCTTATTAAATTTTAGCTTATGAGTTTTCAAACATTAGTCCAGATTATCAACATGTTTTAGAACCATGAATTCTATTTTTCTCACATCTGTGTCATCAGCAAATATAAAATGTATACTTTCAAATTAAACTTCCAAGTTACTTGTTAAAAATGGAACAAGATTTTAGTTTTATCCTTCCACCAGGTTAAGTTCCCAGGTTAAGTTTCTCTCCTTTATATAAAAGAGAGATTCATTAGAGGATCTCAAGATTGGGCAATAGAAGTGTGTGTGTGTCTGTGTGTGTGTGTGTGTGTGTGTGTGTGTGTGTCTGTGTGTGTGTTCAGTCATGTCTGACTATTTACAGCCCTATAGACTGTAACCTGACAGGCTCCTCTGTCCTTTGGATTTTCCAGGCAAGAATACTGGAGCAGGTTGCCATGTCCTGCTCCAGGGGATCTTCCTGACCCAGGGATGGAACTCTCGAGTCCCTTGCATCTCCTACATTGGCAGGAGGATTCTTTACCACTGGCAACACATGGGAAGCCCCATTAGAAGTCCTGTAGGCCAACTTCTTAGCCTCTACGTTGTCTAAATATCACTCTCCTTATATTTAAATGTCTGTGACATTGAGAAACTCCAAATCCCTCTTTCTCAACAAAGTTCAATTTCTTCCAGTGCAGTTCCTGTAGAAAAATAATTCTATATTGGGACAAAATTTTTCTATTTCTAGCTCATGTTCATAGGTTGTAGTTCTGCCCCTTAGGGACCTTCAGAACAAGTCTTTCACATCAGAGCCCTTTGAAGATTTGATGATAGTGATCATGTTTCTCCATGTCTTAACCTTTTCCTGGCTAAAAATTCCCTGTTGCTTTTATGAGTTTTTTGTACAGCATAGTTTCAAGTCATGTCACCATTTCAGATATTCTCTGCTAAATTTCCTCCAGGTGACAGTCTTTTCAAAGTATGACATCTGTAACTGGGCAAAATATTACAGTTGTAGTTCTCTAGACACAGTAAAAACCAAGATGATCCAATTCACTGAAACCTAGGTAAATTCAATGGTATTTAGCAAACAGGAACTAAATGTAGCCCCATCATCAGCTCCTTCTGCCCTGTGTTTCCTCAACATGACTTATTCCAAAATTAATATCACTCAGCCATTAAAAAGAATACATTTGAATCAGTTCAAATGAGGTGGATGAAACTGAAGCCTATTATACAGAGTGAAGTAAGCCAGAAAGAAAAACACCAATACAGTATACTAACACATATATATGGAATTTAGAAAGATGGTAACGATAACCCTCTATGCGAGACAGCAAAAGAGACACAGATGTATAGAATGGACTTTTAGACTCTGTGGGAGAGGGTGAGGGTGGGATGATTTGGGAGAATGGCATTGAAACATGCATGCTATCAGGTAAGAAATGAATCACCAGTCTATGTTCGATACAGGATACAGGAGGCTTGGGGCTGGTGCACGGGGATGATCCAGAGAGATGATATGGGGTGGGAGGTGGGAGGGGGGTTCAGGATTGGGAACTCAGGTACACCCGTGGCTGATTCATGTCAACGTATGGCAAAACCAATACAGTATTGCAAAGCAAAATAAAGTAAAAATAAAAATTAAAAAAATAAATAAATAAAAGGAAATCAGTACTGAATGTTCACTGGAAGGACTAACGCTGAAACTGAAACTCCAATACTTTGGCCACCTAATGCGAAGAACTGACTCATTGGAAAAGACCCTGATGCTGGGAAAGATTGAAAGAGGGAGGAAAAGGTGACAACAGAGAATGAGATGGTTGGATGGCATCAGAGACTCAATGGACATGAGTTTGAGCAAGCTCAAGAGTTGATAAAGGACAGGGAAGCCTGGTGTGCTGCAGTCCATGGGGCTGCAAAAAGTTGGACAAGGCTGAGCAACTGAACTGAATTGAATATTAAAAGTTGGTTAGGTTTTCCTTCAAAATTAAGAAAATATCTATTTCCGGTTAAAAACTTAGAATCCTTAAAGAAATAAAGTGAAATGTGAAAGTATTCCTCCGTTCTATATCTCTAGTCTCACTTCTTGGAAGTAAACACTACTAAAATTTTCATGAGAACCTTTTGAAAAATGTCCTACAAGTACATAAACATATGGCTCAATCTTCTTTTTTTCACATAAGTGGGAAGTATAATACTCATTAGAAGAGTACCTTTTTCAGTTATCTTGGGTATCCTCCATACCAAAATACATATTGGGCTGACATTACTTTAAATGACTTTTAATATTCTCCACTAACAGATATTTAGGTTGGCTCTAGCTTTGCCATTGCAGATAACAAACTTTGCTCATAACAAACAAATAAACCTTGCTCATAACAAACTGGTGTGCCAGAGTGGTAGGGATGGGAGGACAGGCAAAATAGGTGAAGGGGATTAAGAGGTACAAATATCCAGCCATAAAAATAAATAAGTCACAGGGATATGTTGTATAGCGCTGCAGTTCATGGGGTCGCAAAGAGTTGGACATGACTGAGTGAACTGAACTGAACTGATATAATATAGTCAATAATATTGTAACAACTCTGTGTGGTGATAGATGGCGGCTAGATTTATTGTAGTGATCATTTGATAATATACAAAAATATCCAGTCACCATTTTTGCACCTGAAGTTAATATTCTATATCAAATTTAATGCAATTTAAAAAACCGTAAAAAAGAACTTGCTTAAGACTTGTGTGTGTGCACTCATGTGTCTATACTATAAATTTCTAGAAGTGGAATAATGAACCTAAATGTATATGCATATTTTATTTCAATAGATATTGTCAAAATGGATCTTATACACATATACACATTTACAAACATGCATACACATAACACATATACATACATACACACAACATATAATTGGGGATGCACCCCAGGCCCACTAACTGAATTTTGGGGCATACTATATAAAAAATACACAGTATAAAAAATAATTTTGCAGTACAGAGGTAGAGAATAAATTTTAGAACTTGTTCTGTGATGAAAAAAATGTTGTATTAGTCTTTTCTGACTGCTAAATCACATTGTTGATTCATACTGAGATTACTATCAACAAAATTTCTAAGCCTTTTAGACAGTAAATATTTACTAAGCTATGTTCACTCCATTATTTATTTTTAGATTTCTTTTATAGTGCCAAAAATATATGGTTTAATATTTTACCTATTCAGTATTCAGTTCAGTTCAGTCACTCAGTCATGTCCGACTCTTTGCTGAATATAATAATATTCAGTCCATGTTTTGAATATTCAAATTCTTTATGACCAGACTCTTTCAGCTAATATAGACCCTTTACCTTCTAATTTTCAACTGAAAAAAATTAAGACCATAATTATAAAATTTTATCCAAATCACTAGTAAAATACTAAAATGAGCTAGGCCAAGGGCAGATTGCACCCCAGCAGTAGAGGTTAGCAACTATACATTAATCAGCCATTTTAACAGTTTATTTTTTATCAATTACAACTCAAACTAATTATAAGGTAATTTTTTACATTGTTGAAAAAAGAAAGATATGCCTAAAAGATGTTGCAAAAATTCTTGTTGTAGTCTATGAATATAAAATGATTTAATATTCTAGAAACCCTGCCCGTATATTGGACAAATAGTTCTTGAGCATCCAATATATGCTGCATTTCTGTTAGGTATGTGGGATACAGGTAGTGAACAAGAAACAATAAATCACTGCCTTCATAAACTTTATATATGAGAGTATACAATGTACAATAAAAAACTAACAAAATAATATAAAATATAATATCAAATTACAGTAGAGACTTTAAAAGAAATAAATATGGTGACATGATAGGTAACTTAGAGAGGCTGATGTCTGAGATGATATTTGAGCCCAGTTTTACAAATTGAACATAACAGAAGCTGTCCATATGGCCATATGAAAAAGCAAACTGGGAAATTACCAAGTGTGAACTTCCTCAGGTGGTAAGAAGCTTATTGTGTTCTAGAAACAGAAAGGCCAAAGTGCAGAGATCTAATGCATGCAAAGGAAAATAATATGAAGCAGAGTTGACAGTTAGGGAGTAGAAATTTCATGTAAGTCTGAATAACTCATTAAAAGAACTTTGCATTTTATTGTATAGGGCTAAGGAAAGCAACGGCTATGCTAAACATTTTTAAAATCGGGTTTTTATATGGGAAGTAGATTAGAGAGACATGAGTATGAGCATGGAAACCATGTAGGATATTTCTGTAGTCAAAGATAGAAATGATGAGGCACAGACTATGATATTTTTCATCCTGTCGACAAACAACATGAAGAAAAGTATATAGATTCAAGACAAATATTTTTGGTGAAACTTATAGGGCTTGTTAATGGATTAAATGGGAAAACTAGCCATTAGATATAATTAAAATATGAGTTTCACTAGGACAAGAGTTTTGACTAATTTATTTTACTGTTTACTCCCCAGCTGCACAAATGACACCTACTACATAGCATATGTTCAACAAATATTTACTGCATTGAAACAAAAAATAGAAAATCTCTAGGTTTTCCTCAGAGAAACTAGGTGAAAGGCCATGCTGTTAACTAAAATCAGTAAGACTGAAGAAAAGCAAAATGATGTAGCTAGTAGGGGTTCCATTTGGCTATTTTAAGTTTTAAATGTCTTCTAGGCATAAATGTGGAGATGTAAAGGGAAAATTAAATATTTGAGTCTGGTCTTCAGGAAAGTTTTCTGGCCTATTGAGAAAAATTGGGATGCCATCAAAATATAGCCATGGACTTTATTGTAATTAATAATAAAAGGAATATTAAAGAGTCTCTGAAGGACATTAAAAAACAGTTCTGATTATGGGGATATATAAAACATGATTATTAATGGAAATATTTAATATCTTGAAGGAGCCACTTTTCCCTAAAATAATCTAAAATCTAAAACATTTTAACAATTTCAATAAAAAATCCTAATATGTATTTTTATAGAACTTTGTAAGTGGATACTTAAAGTTACATAAAAGAGAAGAGCAGAACAGTAATACTTTAAAGAAAGAAACAAGGCATCTAAAATTGACTAGAAGATATCAAGATGCAACCAAAGGTCACAATTAAGACTGTAACTCTCCCTGACACCAAAACCAAAGATATAACACATGCACACAAAAATTATAGGCTAATGCCATTGATGAACATAGATGCAAAAACCCTCGACTAAACATTAGCAAAGCAAATTCAACAATACAATAAAAAGATCATATACTGTGAGCAAGTAGGATTTATCCCAGTGATGAAAGATGGTTCAGTATTGTCAAACAATCAATGTGATACACCACATTAACAAACTGAACAGTAAAAATCATATGATCATCTCAATAGATGTAGCAAAAGTTTTTTACAAAATTCAACATTTATGATTTAAAAATCCAAAAAAAGTGGGTATAGAAGGAATGCACCTCAAAATAATAAAGGTCATATATGAAAAACTCACATCAACATCATATGCAATGTATGAATAGGTAAAAATATTTCCTCTAAGATCAGGAATAAAGATGCACACTCTTGCCATTTTTATTAAACATAGTTTGGAAGTAATAGACACAGCATTCAGACAGGAAAAGGAAATGAAAGGACTCTAAATTTTAAGGCAAAAAGTAAAACTGCCACAGTTTACAGACAATAAGATCCAATATATGGAGAGTCCTAAAGATGCTACAAAAATCTATTGTAACTCATGAGTGAATTCAATAAAGTTTCAGGATATAAAATTAATATACAGAAATCAGTTGTGCTTCTATGCACTAACAAACTAGAAAGAGAAATTAAGAGAATAATCCAATTTATAATTGCATGACAAAGTATAAAATATTTAGAAATAAACTAAGGAGATAAAAGACTCTTATTAGGAAAACTATAAAACACTTAAAGGAATTGAAGGAGACACAAAGAGATGCCTCTCCAATATCTTTATATATCATGTTCTTGGAGTGGAAGAATTAATAGTGTTGATAAAGTGACCGTACTACCCAAGGCAATCTACATATTCAACATAATTAATACCAAAATACCAGTGACATTTTTCACAAAACTAGAACAAATAATTCATTTGTATGGAAACACAAAAGAGTCCAAATAGCAAACATAATCTTGAGAAAGAACAAAGCCAGAGACATCATTCTTCCTGATTTCAAACTATATTACAGAGCACAGTAGTCAAAACAGTATGGTACAAAAACAGATGAAACTTACAAACATACAACACACAAAAACATACAAAAACAGACATATAAGTCAGTGGAACATAGAAAAGAGCCCAGAAAAAAAAAAATTACACTTACGTGGCAATTAATCTACAAGAGGAGGGGCAAGAATATACAGTGTGGAAAAGTACACCCTTTTTAATAAGTTGTATTGGGAAAACTGGACAGCTACTTGCAAAAGAATGAAGCTGGACTATTTTCTTACATAAATTCAAAATGGATTAAAGACTTAAATGTAAGACCCAAAACCATAAAACTTCTAGGAAAAAAATGTAGGCAGGATGCTCTTTGACATCAGTCTTAGCAATATTTTGGGGATATGTATTCTCAGGTAAAGAAAACAAAATCAAAGATAAACAAATGAGACTACATCAAACTTAAAAAGCTTTTGCACAGTTAGGGAAACTATCAACAAAATTAAAAGCTACATACTGAATGAGAGAAGATACTTGCAAACGAAATACTCAATGAGGGCTTAACATCCAAAATATACAAAGAACTCATAAGACTCAACATCAAAAGAGAAAGAAAGAAACAACCCAATTAAAAATAGGTAAAGAACTTGAATAGACATTTTTTTCAAAGAAGTAACCAGATGGCCAACAGGCACATGAAAAGATGCTCAGTATCACTAATCATCAGGGAAATGCAAATTGAAGTCATGAGCTATCACTTTACACCTGTTGTAATAAGTGTAGGCAAGGACATAGAGAAAAAGGACCCCTTGTGCATTATTCGTGGGAATGTAAATTGGTGTAGCCACTGTGAAAAACAGTAGGGGGGGTTCCTCAAAAAATTGAAAGTAGAACTACCAAATGATCCAGCAATTCCACTTCTGGGATTTTATCCAGAGAAAACAAAAACACTGGTTTAAAAAGATATATGTGAGAATTCCCTGATGGTCCAGTGATTAGGACAACACTCTTTCACTGCTCAGGGCATGGGTTCAGTCTCTGGTTCAGGAAGTAAGATCCCAAAAGCCACAGCACAGCCAATTATTATTTTTTTTTAATTTAAAAAATTTTTTAAAAAAAGAAAAGATATAGGCATCCCTATGGGCTTCCCAGGTGGCTCAGAGGTTAAAGCATCTACGTGCAATGAAGGAGACCTGGGTTCAATCCCTGGGTCAAGAAGATCCCCTGAAGAAGGAAATGGCAAGCCATATTAGTATTCTTGCCTGGAGAATCCCATGGACGGATGTGGGCTACAGTCCACAAGGTCGCAAAGAGTCGGACACAGCGGAGCAACTTCACTTTCACTTTCATGTTCATTGCAGCATTATTTATAATAGCCAAGATGTTAAAGCATCCTAAGTGTTTTTATCAATAAATGAGTGAATAAAGAAGATGCTGTGCACACACACACACAACACAAACACAATGCAATATTACCCAGCCATAAAAAATTAATTAAACCTTGCCACTGTGATAACATTGATAGACCTGGAAGGAATACGCTAAATGAGATAAGTCAAACAGAGTAAGGTAAATATCACATGATTTCACTTATATATGGAATCTAAAAACTAAAGTATAATTGGTAAAGGGTCAACTTTTTAATACAGTATGATAGCCTAGTGGTTACCACTGTTTAAAAAATTATATTCAACCTCCTTGCTTATATTTTCCTTTGTTGTACAGAAGCTTTTAATTTTAATTAGATCCCATTTGTTTATTTTTGCTTTTATTTCCAGAATTCTGGGAGGTGGATCATAGAGGATCCTGCTGTGATTTATGTCTGAGAGTGTTTTGCCTATGTTCTCCTCTAGGAGTTTTATAGTTTCTGATCTTACATTTAGATCTTTAATCCATTTTGAGTTTATTTTTGTGTACGGTGATAGAAAGTGATCTAGTTTCATTCTTTTACAAGTGGTTGACCAGTTTTCCCAGCACCACTTGTTAAAGAGATTGTCTTTACTCCATTGTATATTCTTGCCTCCTTTGTCAAAGATAAGGTGTCCATATGTGTGTAAGACAGCCTTCTGAATGGGAGAAAATAATAGCAACTGAAATAACTGACAAACAACTAATATCAAAAATATACAAGCAACTTCTGCAGCTCAATTCCAGAAAAATAAACGACCCAATCAAAAAATGGGCCAAAGAACTAAGTAGACATTTCTCCAAAGAAGACATACGGATGGCTAACAAACACATGAAAAGATGCTCAACATCACTCATTATTAGAGAAATGCAAATCAAAACCACAATGAGGTACCACTTCACACCAGTCAGAATGGCTGCGATCCAAAAATCTGCAAGAAATAAATGCTGGAGAGGGTGTGGAGAAAAGGGAACCCTCCTACACTGTTGGTGGGAATGCAAACTAGTACAGCCACTATGGAGAACAGTGTGGAGATTCCTTAAAAAATTGCAAATAGAACTACCTTATGACCCAGCAATCCCACTTCTGGGCATACACACCGAGGAAACCAGAATTGAAAGAGACACATGTACCCCAATGTTCATCGCAGCACTGTTTACAATAGCCAGGACATGGAAACAACCTAGATGTCCATCAGCAGATGAATGGATAAGAAAGCTGTGGTACATATACACAATGGAGTATTACTCAGCCGTTAAAAAGAATTCATTTGAATCAGTTCTGATGAGATGGGTGAAACTGGAGCCAATTATACAGAGTGAAGTAAGCCAGAAAGAAAAACACCAATACAGTATACTAACACATATATATGGAATTTAGGAAGAAGGCAATGACGACCCTGTATGCAAGACAGGAAAAAAGACACAGATGTGTATACCAGACTTTTGGACTCAGAGGGAGAGGGAGAGGGTGGGATGATTTGGGAGAATGGGAATTATAACATGTATACTGTCATGTAAGAATTGAATCGCCAGTCCATGTCTGACATAGGGTGCAGCTTGCTTGGGGCTGGTGCATGGGGATGACCCAGAGAGATGTTGTGGGGAGGGAGGTGGGAGGGGGGTTCATGTTTGGGAACACATGTAAGAATTAAAGATTTTAAAATTTTAAAAAAATAAAAAAAAAAAATCAACATTCAAAAACCTAAAAAAAAAAAAAAATTATATTCAACCTCCTATTAGACATAAACATAAATTTCAGATAAAATAAAGACTTAAATGTTAAATAACAGTATTTACTATTTTAAAAAGAAAATATGGGGACTATGAAACCCTTTTGTTGGAAGAATTTCTTGACAAAGCACAAACCAACACACCATGGCACAGAATAGGTGCTCAAACGTCTAATTAAAAATCTAAAAGATGAATCATATGTTCATATTATAGTTCTTAAAACACTTTACGATTAAAATATTATATTCAAAGTTAAAGGAAAAGCCACAGTCAACAGAAGATATTTTTAATAAATCTAAGCAGTGCAATAAAAACAAGCAACTAAAAATTGTCAAAGGGTTTACGCAATTCACAGACTTGAAAGCCAAATGGTTAATAACTATTTTTTAAAGTGTTTTCTTGAGTAATCATAAAAGTATAAATTGAAACCAATGAGATATTCTGAATACTATTCAGATTCAAAAGGCATTTCAATAATGACAGCATCAAGTGTTATCCACAATATGGAGAAACGAAAACTCAATCTACTGAGGGGAATGTGATTCAGCCACTTCAGAGACCTATTGCCCAGTTCTGTTCCCTATGGGACCTCATAGAAAACTGACCTCCGTTATGAGATCTCAGTTGCTGGTTCCTCTAGATCGTACTTCAGCCAGTTTTCAGTTAATCAGCATTAAGTCTAAAGAAGCAGTCACCTTACTATTTCCTAAATATTCTTACAGATGAAATCATCGGCAAAGCAAGCGAAGAATTTAACACACATTCTGCTTTTAGTAAAATTAGAATTCCAGCAGAAGTCCAGAGACTTGAAATTTCTAATCATTATTATATTTCACATCTTTGCAACTACTGTGGTTTTAATTGGGAAGTAATTATCTACATCACTTGTTGCTTATTCTAAGGCAGCGAAGGATTGACCTTATGTGTATCCTCAGTTCAGTTCAGTCGCTCAGTTATGTCTGACTCTTTGTGACCCCATGGACTGCAGCACACCAGGCTTCCCTGTGCATCACCAACTCCCAGAGTTTACTCAAACTCATGCCCATTGAGTTGGTGATGCTATCCAACCATCTCATCCTCTGTTGTCCCCTTCTCCTGCGTATCCTGAATCATAGTTTTGAGATAATTACTCATTTAGAAATAATTCCTAAGCAATATGTTTCTCTTTGGATTTTAAAAAACTCCTGAATTCCAGACAAGACAATATTTCTTGGCTTTTTTCAAGCTCATGACTTCTTTTGATAAAAGAGAAAAAAAACATTATTTTCACATGATTTGAGATTTTAAATTAAATAATGACTAAAAATAAATCAGATCTGTTGCACAAAACACTTCTTTGATTTCAAACTATACCATTCAGAAAATTCTAAGATGGTCTCTCAGGAACTGTTACAAGAACCAGGTGTCAAATAAAGAATGAAATGCTTAGTAAAGAGTAAACTATGACCTTAGGATGAGTCAGTTTATATTGTTTAAATATATATTTTAATATGTTTCCATATGTATGAAAGTCTGAAGCATTACACATAATTTTTTATAGCTAGTTTAATAAAATACAGTTATCATACCTGTGGACACAAGGTTTCCAGGTGATTGGCAGCAACTCTGACAATCTTAATCCCATCTTCATTTGTTGACATGGAACAAGCAAGATTTGCCACCTTAAATACAAAATAATGGAAATTATCTCAGATTATCGAGGAAATGCAGAAATGTGTTATCACATAAATGTCACTGGTATCTACTTTATGGAAGCATTCAGAAATCTATTAAATAACAATAAAGGCCATACAGTAGTGTTTAAAGACAACAGGAAGACAAATTTGCAATCCCTGTACAGTCTCTTGGTATCAATATCTAACCCATAATAAGATGTTGCTATGGTTTTTTTATGAGACTGAGAAAAAGTTTATCTATGGATTGAATGCTAATAAATTCTTGGATTCATATGATTGTGGTTTATTTTAAGTTTGTAATTGGTTTATTATTTCCCAGAAGTCTATTATGCATTCTTAAGTTGCATTAAGCATGACTGTATCTTTGTTCATGTTTTATTCAGTATCAAATATGCTACAAAGCTGGGCAAATACAGGATAATTGAATTCTTCTTCCTGTTCTTGATTTTCTACTACAACTTCATAAGCACTATTTGACATTCCAGCAGTCAATTTGATTCACACCCTAATATCCATATTTTTTAATACATTATTGTTTTGAAACACACTGTTTCCCAAGGATATGACTGCCCTTTAAAATAACTGCCTTCATGGCGATGACCTAAGTCCAGTGTTCATAAGGATTTTCTTTATACCATGAACAAGTCTTGAGAAAGATTGTGGAGTTCCATCCTTTTCCTTTGAACTTCAGTCTTATTCAACATCCCCCTTGCTAGCAGGTGAGTCTTCATGTACAGAGGCAATGTTTTCTCAGATCTATAAAATATGTCACTGCCTCCATCACTGCAAAGAGATCACTTTCCTAACAATTATTTTCATCATGTTTCAGTTATTATATACTTTATCACAAGGCAGTTTCTACTGATCAAATCCAAAATCCAATCAGTTGCAGAGGAACTTCACTTAAACTGTATGTGTTGGAAGTGAACAACAAACATATCTTTGGATGACTATCTGTAGAATACCAAAAACTGTTACTTACATGGATTTACAGTCTTTGCTTTTTTTTTTTTTTTTTAATAGCATTACTTTAAATATGTTGGCAGTGAAACAACTCCTTGGTTTGCATTTACATATAATGAAATGACAGCCATATATTATTTAACTGTGGAATGGCATTGATCACTTTATTAATGTACATGGAAATGGCTTACTTGAAAAGGTCTTTTGTTGGCTTGAAGGTCACAATGCCTCAACTTTCATATCAGCCACATAATTAGCACATTTGTGATTATTTGAAAAGGGCAGTCGTTTCTGTATCCCACTCCATTCTTAAAACCCCACTCACAGAAAGTAAAAATTTAGCAGTTTAATTCCTTTAATAAATTTTATAATAATTTTCACTGTACTTGCAGAAAATAGCTGCCTGTAAATTTGAGCACTGTTTGCTTTAAGTAGAAATATGAAATTATTGGCTCAATCTTTTGGTCAAATAGATGAATGTTGGTTAAACCAAAGTTTAAAAATTATAGAAAGATACTCTATATAGATACTTTTTAAGTTTCTTTAAATTTATATTTAAATATAGTTGATTAACAGTTTTATGTCAGTTTCAGGTGTATAATAAGGGATTCAGTTATAAATGTATCTATTATTTTTTGAATTATTTTCTCATTTAGGTTATTACAGGACATTAGAGATACCAAGGGAATATTTTATGCAAAGATGGGCTCAAAAAGGACAGAAATGGTATGGACCTAAGAGAAGCAGAAGATATTAAGAAGAGGTTGCAAGAATACACAAAAAAACTGTACAAAAAAGGTCTTCATGACCCAGATAATCACGATGGTGTGATCACTCACCTAGAGCCAGACATCCTGGAATGTGAAGTCAAGTGGGCCATAGGAAGCATCACTGTGAACAAAGATAGTGCAGGTGATAGAATTCCAGTTGAGTTATTTCAAATCCTGAAAGATGATGCTGTGAAAGTGCTGCACTCAATGTGTCAGCAAATTTGGAAAACTCAGCAGTGGCCACAGGACTGGGAAAAGGTCCAGTTTTCATTCCAGTCCCAAAGAAACGCAATGCCAAAGAATGCTCAAACTACTGCACAATTTGCCACTCATCTCACACACTAGTAAAGTAATGCTCAAAATTCTCCAAGCCAGGCTTCAGTAACACGTGAACCGTGAACTTCCAGATGTTCAAGCTGGATTTAGAAAAGGTAGAGGAACCAGAGATCAAATTACCAACATCTGCTGGATCATCAAAAAAGCAAGAGTTCCAGAAAAACATCTATTTCTGCTTTACTGACTAGGCCAAAGCCTTTGACTATGTGGAAATTTGTGAAACAGATGGGAATACCAGACCACCTGACCTGCCTCTGAGAAAACTGTATGCAGATCAGGAAGCATCAGTTAGAACAGGACATGGAACAACAGACTGGTTCCAAATAGGAAAAGGAGCTATCAAGGCTATATATTGTTACCCTGGCTAATTTAACTTACATGCAGAATACATCATAAGAAACACATGGCTGGAGGAAGCACAAGCTAGAATCAAGATTGCCGGGAGAAATATCAATCACCTCAGATATGCAGATGATACCACCCTTATGGCAGAAAGTGAAGAAGAACTAAAAAGCCTCTTGATGAAACTGAAAGAGGAGAGTGAAAAAGTTGGCTTAAAGCTCAACAGTCAGAAAACAAAGATCATGGGCATCTGGTCCCATCACTTCATGGGAAATAGGTGGGGAAACAGTGGAAACAGTGGCTGACTTTATTTTTCTGGGCTCCAAAATCACTGCAGTTTGTGATTGCAGCCATGAGATTAAAAGATGCTTACTCCTTGGAAGGAAAGTTATGATCAACCTCGATAGCATATTAAATAGAGACATTGCTTTGCCAACAAAGGTCCCTCTAGTCAAGGCTATGGTTTTTCCAATGGTCATGTATGGATGTGAGAGTTGGACTATAAAGAAAGCTGAGCACCGAAGAATTTATGCTTTTGAACTCTGGTGTTGGAGAAGACTCTTGAGAGTTCTTTGGACCGCAAGGAGATCCACCCAGTCCATCCTAAAGAGATCAGTCCTGGATGTTCATTGGAAGTACTGATGCTAAAGCTGAAACTCCAATACTTTGGCCACCTGATGCGAGGAGCTGACTCATTTGAAAAGATCCTGATGCTGGGAAAGACTGAGGGCAGAAGGAGAAGGAGATGACAGAGGATGAGATGGTTGGATGGCATCACCGACTCAATGGACATGGGTTTGGGTGGACTCCGGCAATTGGTGATGGAAAGGAAGGCGTTGCGTGCTGTAGTTCTTGGGTTGAAAAAAGTTGGACACGATTGAGAGACTAAAGTAAGCTGAACTGAAGCAGTATTCCCTGTGCTATATAGTAGGTCCATATTGGTTACTTATTTTAAATATAGTAGTGTGTGCATGCCAATCTCAGACTCCCAATCTATGCCAAACCATCCAATCCAAAAAGTGAGCAGAAGACCTAAATAGACATTTCTCTAAAGAAGACATACAGATGGCCAAGAGGACTTCCCCAGTGGCTCAGCAGTAAAGAATCTGCCTGCCATGCAGGAGACCGTGGTTCAATCCCTAGATCAAGAAGATTCCCTGGAGAAGAGAACAGCAATCTACTCCAGTATTCTTGCCTAGAGAATGCCGTGGAAGAGGAGACTGGTGGACTGTAGTCCATAGGGTCACAAAGAGTCGAACACGACTGAGCATGCACACAGACTCACACACAGATGAACAAGAAGCATACCCAAAGATGTTCAACATTAGAAACATTAGTTTTAGAAAAATTAATTATTAGAAAGTAATAATTTCTAATAAACATTAATTATTAGAGAAGCATTATTAGAAAATGCAAATTAAAACTACAATGAGATATCTCTTCACATCAGTCAGAAGGGTCATCATCAAAAAAATCTATAAACAATAAATGCTGAGGAGGGTGTGGAGAAAAGGAAACCCTCCTTCACTGTCAGTATGAAAGTAAATTGGTACAAACACTATAGAGAGCCGTACGGAGGTTTCTTAAGAAACTAAAAAATACGGATTTCTGTGGTTGTCCATTGGTTAAGGAATCTGCCTTCCAATGCAGGGGACTCAGGTTCCATCCATGGTCAGAGAACTAAGATCCCACGTTGCTGTTGTTGTTTAGTCTTTAAGTCATGTCAGACACTTTTGCAACCCCATGGACTCTAGCCTACAAGTCATGGGGCAGCAAGCTCACGGACCACAGGTAGAGAGAAGCCTGTGCTCCAACGAAGAGTCCATGTGCCCCAAAGAGGTCTGACATGGCCAAATAAATAAATAAATATTTTTTAGAAAACATAACTACCATGTGATCCACAAGCCCACTCCTGGGCATATAGCCAGAGAAAAACGTCCCTTTCAAAAGAATCCATGCACTCCAATGTGCGTTGCAGTGCTGTTTTTAATAGACAACATTTGGAAGCAACCCTAAAATGTCTACTGACAGAGAAATGCATAAACAAAAGGTGGTACATATATACAACAGAATATTATTCAGCCATTAAAAACAGTGAAATAATGTCATTGCAGCAACATGGATGGTCATGGAGATTATCATAGTAAGTGAAGTATGTCAGAAAGAGAACAACAAACATGCAGAATCTAAAAAATAATCAAATTAACTTATCACAAAATAGAAAAAGGCATGATAAAGGACAGAAACACTAATAACCAACAGAAGTAGAAGAGATTAAGAGGTGGCCAGAATACATAAAAGAACTATATACAAAAGGTCTTACTGATCCAGATAACCACAGTGGTGTGATCACTCACCTAGAGCTGGGCATCCTGGTGTGTGAAGTCAAGGAAGCATTATTACAAAGCTAGTGGAAGTGACAGAATTTCAGCAGAGCCATCTAAAATTCTAAACGATGATGCTCTTAAAATCCTGTACTCAATATGTCAGCAAATTGGAAAACTCAGCCATAGGACTGGAAAAGGTCAGTTTTTCATTTCAATCCCAAGAAGGGCAATGCCAAAGAATGTTCAAACCACCTGGACAATTGCTCTCATTTCATATGTTAGTAAAGTTTATGCTCAAAATTCTAGGCTTCAACAGAACAGGAACTGAGAACATCCAGATGTACAAGCTGGATTTTAAAAAGGCAGAGGAACCAGAAATCAAATTGCCAATGTCCACTGGATCATAAAGATAGCAAAGGAAGTCTAGAAAACCATCTACTTCTGCTTTAGTGATTACGCTAAAGCCGTTGACTGTATGGATCACAACAAACTGTGGAATATTATTAGAGAAGGGAATTCCAGACCACCTTACCTGTCTCCTGAGAAACCTGTATGAGGGTCAAGAAGCAACAGTTAGAACCGGACATGTAACAATGGACTCATTTCAAACTGAGAAAGGAGCACATTACATTGTCACCCTTCTATGCAGAGTACTTCATGCGATACACCAGGCTGGTTGAGTTACAAGCTGGAATCAAGATTTCTGGGACAAATATCAGCAACCTCAGATATGCAGATGATACCACTCTAATGGCAAAAAGTGAAGAGAAACTAAAGAGACTCTTGAAGAGGGAGAGTGAAAGAGCTGGCTTAAACTCAATATTCAAACAACAAAGATCATAGCATCCAGTCCCATCACACTCATGGCAAATAGAAGGGGAAAAAGTGGAAACAGTGACAGATTTTATTTTCTTGGGCTCAAAAAATTACTGTGGATAGATACTGCAGCCATGAAATTAAGAGATACTTGCTCCTTGAAAGGAAAGCTATGAGAAACCTAGTGTATTAAAAAGCAGAGACATCACTTTGCTGACAAACGTCTGCATGGTCAAAGCTATGGTTTTTCCAGTAGTCATGTTTGGATATGAGAGTTGGATCATAAGAAGGCTGAGTGCCTAAGAACTGATGCTTTGAATTTTGGTGCTGGAGAAGACTCTTAAGAATTCCTTGGACTGCAAGAGGTCAAATCAGTCAATCCTAAAATAAATCAATCCTGAATATTCACTGGAAGGACTGATGCTGAAGCTCTAAAACTTTGATTACCTGATATAAAGAGCCAATTCATTTGAAAAGATCCTAATGCCAGGAAAGATAGAAGACAAAAAGATGAGATGGTTAGATACCATCACTGACTCAATGGACATGAATTTAAGCAAACTCCAGATGAATGTAGGATGGAGAAGCCTGGAGGGCTGCAGTCCATGGG
>NW_017189891.1:0-24500 GCF_001704415.2 Capra hircus | reverse complement strand
GCTTGTTTAGTCACACAGTCGTGTCTGACTCTGTGCCACGCCAGGAACTGTAGCCTGCCAGGCTCTTCTGTCCATGGGATTCTCCAGGCAAGAATACTAGAGTGGGTTGTTATTTCCTTCTCCAAAGAATCTTCCCACCCAGGGATCAAACCGGCATCTCCTGCATTGGCAGGTGATCCTTTACTGTGAGCCACAAGGGAAGGAAGCCCAGTGAATAGCTATATGTATACATATGTCCCTCCCTGCTGGGCCTCCCTCCCACCCGTCCCCACCCAACCCTCTAGGGCAACTCAGAGCTGCAAGCTGAGGTGCCTGTGCTTTATGCAGGTTCCTATTAGCTATCTGTTTTGCACATGTAGTGTATACATGTCAATCCTAATCTCCCAGTTTGTTCAACCGTCTCCTTCCCCACTGGGTCCACATGTCAATGAGCTATCACCTCACAGAAGTCAGAATGGTCAGCATTGGAAAATCTACAAACAATAAATGCTGGAAGGGATGCAGAGAGAAGGGAACTCTTCTGCACTGTTGGTGGGAAAGTAAACTGACACAGCCACTATGGAGACCAGGATGGACATTCCTTAACAGTCTAGGAATAAAACTACCATACAACCTGGCAATCCACTACTGGGCATAAACCCTGAAAAAACCAAAGTCAAATCAAACCAAATCACAAAGATACATGTACGTGAATGTTCTTTGCAGTGCTGTTTACAACAGGCAGGACATGGAAGCAACCTGGATGTCTACAGCCAGATGAATGGATAAAGAAGATGTGGTACATACACATAACGAAACGTCACTCAGCCATAAAAAGGAAAGAATCTCAGTCACTTGTAGTGAGGTAAATGAACCTAGAGTCTGTTATACAGAGTGAAGAAACTCAGAAAGAGAAAAACAGATATTGTATATCATGCATATGTATGGCATCTAAAAAAATAGGACAGATCAACCTATTTGTAGGGAAGGAATGGAGATGCAGATGTAAGAACAGACTTGTGGACACAGTTGAGGGAGGAGAGGGTAGGACGAACTGAGAGAGGAGCACTGACATTTATACACGATTGTGTGTGAAACAGACAGCTCGTGGAAGCCACTGTAGAACATGGGGAGCTCAGTCTGGAGCTCTGTGGTGACCTAGAGGGATGGGGACATACACATATAGTTATGACTGAGCCTCCTTGTTTTAAGCAGAAACCAGCACAACACTGTAAATCAATTATTCTCCAACTAAAAAAACTTTGTAAAAATTAAAAAAATAAAGTATTATTAAATTTGTGGAGAAAAAGAAAAAGGGAAAACAGATGGCCTCCCAAGTGCCTGAAGGGAGGGAGGAATAATCTTCATTCTGAATCAGAAATGAGAGACTTTGTTTTCAATGTTCGGGACATAGAATGTCTCCCCATCACACTTGCTCTGCGGGGCTAGGCTGACTCAGTGAACACCAATTAAGGTCAGGCGGCTTCTGTCCATGTTACTCTAAAGTTCAAGTTGAGTATTATGGTTGAGGGTAAGCATTCAAAGAGTCAGGAAGCTATAATTTGCATCTTGGCCCCATGAACACCTCTCTGCCCTTGTACAAGTCATATACTTCTCTGGACATGCGTTTCCTTCTTGGTCAAATGCTTCTGATGAACCTTTAAGCCCTCTCGTTAGGAACATAAAATGCTGCAGTTGCTGTGGATAAAGTATGGTGGCTCCTCCTAAAAACCACAACTGAAATTACCATCCTGGTTGGGCAATCCCACTTTTCAGTGTACACCAAAAAGAACGGAAACTGAGGTCACAGGAGACATTTGCACACCCAGGTTTGTAGCAGCTTGGTTCACAATACCTGAAAGATGAAAGCAGCCCAAATGGCCATCCACGAAAAACAGATGAATAGAAAGTGATGTGTGCCTACAGAGGAATATTATTCAGGAGTAAAAAGACAGGAAATTCTGACCCATGCTACAACAGGGACAATACCCTTGAGGACAAGAGACTTGAGGACAATATGCTAAATGATAAAAAGCCAGTCTCCAAAAGACAAATACTATGTGGTTCACTGCTATGAAGTACCTGATATAGTCAAATTTACAGAGACAGAAATAGATTGGTGGTTTACTACGGCCTGGGTGAGAGGAAAAATACTGAGTCATTGGTAAATGAAAATCCAGTTTCAGTTTTACAAGATGAAAAGAGTTCTGCAAATTGGTGTCACAGCTGTGTAAATTCACCCAATATTGCTGAACAGTTCATTCAAAAATAGTGAAGAATGCAAATTTATGTGTATTTTGCTACAATTAAAAAAAAAATGATGCCAGTGATAAACAGGAGAGCCAGCTTCACAGAGTTGCTGAGTGTACAAAACTCCAAGGTAACTTAACATGAAGCACCAATGAGTCGTCCTCAGCGAAATTCTCAGCTCCTAGATGAGGCATCAGCAGACATGGAGGGCAGAAAGAGACAGGAGACTGAAGGCAGTGGTACCCAAATCACAAACTCTATGCGAGGGTCATCTGAGTGTTGAGTGAGCACCAGTCTAAAACCGGTCGAAGAGCCTTTGGACATAGATCCCATCTCTCCCAGCCCCTCCTCTTCTCACACAAACACAACAGCTCCCAGCTCCTTCTACTTTCATCTGGAAAATGGGTCTCTCCACACTCAGGCTGGAGCCGGGCTGACCCCTGCACTCTGGGATTGCAGAGGTCTCTTTGGGAGGATGTGAACTCAGCACCCAGTCTCCTATCGAAGAGGGTGACCCGAGACTTACTGGATCCTTGGAGCAGAGCCTGGAGCACTGGGTCAGTCAGGGGGGCTGAGGTTAAGTCGTGCAGCGCAGGAGCTGACCTTTGTCCAAAAACCAAAGAAGGAAGTCCCTGAGCAGAGAAGACAACTGTTAACCCCTGGGTAGTTGGGGTCGGGAGGAGGCTGAGGGGACCGGAAGCTTCTGCAAAGTTCCTGTCAGCCCTTAACATGTCTGTGGTTACCGTCACGGGATTCTCAAAGATGTTTTTAAACTGGGGTAATGTACAATGACATCTCCCTCATAGCCCAGTCGGTAAAGAATCTGCCTGCATGCGGGAGACCAGGTCCGACTCCTGAGTTGGGAAGATCCTCTGGAGAAGGGATAGGCTACCTACTCCAGTATTCTCACCTGGAGAATCCCATACACAGAGGAACCTGGCAAGCTAAAGTGCATGGGATCGCAAGAGTCAGACATGACTTAGTGAATAAACCACCACCAAAAGGCAGAGGAACCAGAGATCAAATCGCCAACATCCGCTGGAGCATGGAAAACACAAGAGAGTTCCAGAAAAACATCTATTTCTGCTTTATTGACTATGCCAAAGCCTTTGACTGTGTGGATCACAATCAACTGTGGAAAATTCTGAAACAGATGGGAATACCAGACCACCTGACCTGCCTCTTGAGAAATCTGTACGCAAGTCAGGAAGCAACAATTAGAACTGGACATGGAACAACAGACTGGTTCCAAATAGGAAAAGGAGTACATCAAGGCTGTTATTGTCACCCTGCTTATTTAACTCATATGCAGAGTACATCATGAGAAACGCTGGATTGGATGAAACACAAGCTGAAATCAAGATTGCCGGGAGAAGTATCAATAACCTCAGATATGCAGATGACACCACCCTTATGGCAGAAAGTGAAGAGGAGCTAAAAAGCCTCTTGATGAAAGTGAAAGAGGAGAGTGAAAAAGTTGGCTTAAAGCTCAACATTCAGAAAACGATCATGGCATCCTGTCCCATCACTTCATGGGAAATAGATGGGGAAACAGTAGAAACAGTATCAGACTTAATTTTGGGGGGCTCCAAAATCACTGCAGATGGTGACTGCAGCCATGAAATTAAAAGACGCTTACTCCTTGGAAGAAAAGTTATGACCAACCTAGAAAGCATATTCAAAAGCAGAGACATTACTTTGCCGACTAAGGTCTGTCTAGTCAAGGCAATGGTTTTTCCTGTAGTCATGTATGGATGTGACAGTTGGACTGTGAAGAAGGCTGAGCGCCGAAGAATTGATGCTTTTGAAGTGTGGTGTTGGAGAAGACTCTTGAGAGTCCCTTGGACTGCAAAGAGATCCAACCAGTCCATTCTGAAGGAGATCAGCCCTGGGATTTCTTTGGAAGGAATGATGCTAAAGCTGAAGCTCCAGTACTTTGGCCACCTCGTGCGTAGAGTTAACTCATTGGAAAAGACTCTGGTGCTGGGAGAAATTGGGGGCAGGAGGAGAAGGGGACGACAGAGGATTAGATGGCTGGAAGGCATCATGGACTCTATAGATATGAGTCTTGTGAACTCCGTGAGATGGTGATGGACAGGGAGGCCTGGCATGCTGAGATTTATGGGGTCGCAGAGTGGGAAACGACTGAGCGACTGAACTGAACTGAACTGAATGTACAAATAACAGGAAATTGAACCCTCTTTAAGTAATCAGTTCAGTCGTGTCATAACCAAAAGCAGAGTCCGGCTGCTGGCTCCTCAAAAGCCTGAACTGAACTGAACTGAATGTACAAATAACAGGAAATTGAACCCTCTTTAAGTAATCAGTTCAGTCGTGCCATAACCAAAAGCAGAGTCCGGCTGCTGGCTCCTCAAAAGCCATTAAGCATACTGGAGAGTGGAATACAGGTTGGTGGAAGGAAAGTCTGCTTTATTTTGAATGCCAGCAATGGGCAGGAGGGGGGTTATACTACTGCCAAAGATCAACTCCCCTGCCCACCCCAACAAGCAGACAGTAACAGCTTCAACGGGTTTCCCTGGTAGTTCACCTAGTAAAGATTCCACCCACAACGAAGGAGATACCACTTCGACTTCTGGGTCAGGTGGACCGCCTGGAGAAGGAATAGGCTAGCCACTCCAGTATCCTTGGGTTTCCCTGGTGGCTCAAACAATGAAGAATCTGCCTGAAGTGCAGAAGCCTTGGGTTCAAACCCTAGGTTGGGAGGTTTCCTGGAGGAGGGCATGGCAATGCCCTCCAGTATTCTTGCCTGGAGAATCCCATGGACAGAGGATCCTGGTGGGCTAGAGTCCATAAGTTCGAAAAGAGTCAGACATGACTGAACACAGCACAAGAGCTTTTATAGACTCAGAGAGGGCGATACACTCAGAAACAGCACAGTTCACTCTGACAGTCATCTTGAAATTGGTCATCAGTGAGCTGACCAGCATTGTCTGGATTGTTTTAGGTACAGTTAATCTGTGAAGAGGAACGAAAAAGCCTCTTGATGAAAGTGAAAGAGGAGAGTGAAAAAGATGGCTTAAAGCTCAACATTCAGAAAACGAAGATCATGGCATCTGGTCCCATCACTTCATGAGAAAAAAGATGGGAAAACAGTGGAAACAGTGTCACAATTTATTTTGGGAGGCTCCAAAATCACTGCAGATGGTGACTGCACCCATGAAATTAAAAAACACTTACTCCTTAGAAGAAAAGTTATGACCAACCTAGATAGCATATGAAAACAGAGACATTACTTTGCCAACAAAGGTCCATCTAGTCAAGGCTATGGTTTTTCCAGTGGTCATATATGGATGTGAGAGTTGGACTGTGAAGAAAGCTGAGCACCAAAGAATTGATGTTTTTGAACTGTGGTGTTGGAAAAGACTCTTGAGAGTCCCTTGGACTGCAAGGAGATCCAACCAGTCCATTCTGAAGGAGATCAGCCCTGGGTATTCTTTGGAAGGAATGATGCTAAAGCTGAAACTCCAATACTTTGGCCACCTCATGTGAGGAGTTGACTCATTGGAAAAGACTCTGATGCCGGAAGGGATTGGGGGCAGGAAGAAAAGGGATTGTCAAAGGATGAGATGGCTGGATGGCATCACCGACTCGATGGATGTGAGTTTGAGTGAACTCTGGGAGTTGGTGATGGACACGGAGGCCTGGCAGGCTGCAATTCATGGGGTCACAAAGAGTCGGACACGACTGAGCAACTGAGCTGATCTGAACTGAATCTTCAGTAACAAGGTCAGCTTGTTCCCATTTCCTTGAGGACTGTTCTCAGAACTGGGGCAGCTGTTGTCATGGCTACACTCTGGTCATCAGTTAGTTAACTTCCTCCAGCTGGTGGAAATGTCTGTATCTGCATGCTCTCAGAATATTGTCTGTGGCCCTTGAGAAGGAACTCAAGGTCTTTGACTATGCTTAATCACTATATTATTATTATTATGCATTCTCCTTTTATTGTTTTCCTTTGTTTCTGCATGCTCTTACTTCTTGGATTAAATTTTTTCTTTAGATAAGCTTTTACCACAGACAGAAGGCAGGCAGAGGACATGGGCTCACGACTTGCCCCATTTCCATGTTAAGTACATTCACATTTTGTGCCACCAAACCCCAGGACTTTTTTCCTCTGGCGAAACAGAAACTCTGTACACATTCAACAACAATTCCCCCTTTCTCCTTCCCCATTTCCTGGCCACACCATTCTACTTTCTCCCTATGTATCTGACCACTCTGGCCACTTCATTTCAGTGGAACCATCCAATATTTGTCCTCCCTTTTCAGCCTTATTTTACCTTGTATAATGTCCACTAGGTGTATCCATGTTGTAGCATGTATTCTATTCTATTCTCTTTAAATGCTGAATATACTGTGTTATTGGTACCTACCACACTGGCTTAACCATGCTTTGGTCAATAGGCACTCGGGCCGCTTTCATGTCTTAGTTACTGTGAATAATGGTGCTATGAACACGAGTGTACACATGTCTCTTCCCAAGTGTGGTTTCAACTCTTCTGGGTTTATCGTCAGAGGCAGAATTGCAGGATCATATGTTTCTAAGATATTTTATATTCTGTGATGGAGAAAATGTTCACATACTGAGATATGGGGAAGTCAGTTTGGCTTATCTGTGATTCAGCCTGAACTTTGTGTAAACAAAGACAGCCTGTCAGACCCTCAAAGCATATCTGCTTTAACCTTGAGGTAAAGAAAACTGTTTTGAAATATTAAAAGCAGAAAGGGAAAAACAACAAATAACACACAAGGGGATTCCCATAAGGATAACAGCTGATCTTTCAATAGAAACTCTTCAGGCCAGAAGGGAATGGCAGGACATACTTAAACTGACGAAAGAGAAAAACCTACAACCCAGATGACTGTACCCAGCAAGGATCTCATTCAGCTATGAAGGTGAAATCAAAAGCTCTACAGACAAGCGAAAGCTGAGAAATTCAGCACCACCAAACCAGCTCTTCAACAAATGCTAAAGCATCTTCTCTAGACAGGAAACACAGAAACAGTTTATAAACTCAAACCCAAAACAACAAAGTAAATGGCAACAGATTCATACTTATCAATAATTACCTTAAACAGAAATGGGTTGAATGACCCAGCCAAAAGACAAAGACTGGCTGAATGGATACAAAAACAAGATCCCTATATAAGCTGTATACAAGAGACCCACCTCAAAACAGGGGACACCAAAAGACTGAAAATAAAGAGCTGGTAAAAGATATTTCACACAAATGGAGACCAAAAGAAAGCAGGAGTAGTGATACTCATATGAGATAAAATAAACTTTGAAATAAAGGCCATGAAAGAGTCAAAGAAGGACACTACATAATGATCAAAGGGTCAATCCAGGAAGAAGGTATAACAATTAAAAATGTACATGCACCCAACATAGGAGCACCACAATATGTAAGGCAAATGCTAACAAGTATGAAAGGGGAAATTAACAGTAACACAATAATAGTGGGAGACTTTAATACCCCACTCACACCTATGGATAGATCAATTGAACAGAAAATTAGCAAGGAAATACAAGCTTTAAATGACACAACGGACCAGTTAGACCTAATTGCTGTCTATAGGATATTTTACCCCAACAATGAATTTCACTCTTTTCTCAAGTGCACACAGTAGCTTCTCAAGGATAGATCACATCCTGGGCCATATATCTAGCCTTGGTAAATTCAAAAAAATTGAAATCACTCCAAGCATTTTTTTCTGATCTCAATGCAGTAAGACTACAGGAAAAAAAAAAAAAGAAAGAAAGAAACGGTTAATAATACAAACATATGGAGGCTAAATAACATGCTTCTGAAGAACTAACAAATCACAGCAGAAATCAAAAAGGAAATCAAAATATGCATAGAAATCAATGATAATGAAAACACAACAACCGAAAACCTATGGGACTCAGTGCTAAGGAGAACGTTCATAACAATACAAGCTTACCTCAAGAAACAAGAGAAAACCCAAATAAATAACCTAGCTCTACACCTCAAGTAACTAGAAAGGGAAGGAGTGAAGAACCCCAGGGTTAGTAGAAGGAAAGAAATCAGAAAAAGTAGGGCAGAAAGAAATGAAAAAGAAACAAAGGAGATCATAGCCAAAATCAACAAAGTTAAAAGCTGGTTCTTTGAGAAGATAAATAAAATAGACAAACCATTAGCCAGACTCATCAAGAAACAAAGCGAGAAGAATCAAATCAACACAATTAGAAATGAAAATGGAGAAATCACAGCAGACAACACAGAAATACAAAGGATCATAAGAGACTACTATCAGCAACTATATGCCAATAAAATGGACAGCTTGGAAGAAATGGGAAAATTCTTAGAAAAGTATAACCCTCCAAAACTGAACCAGGAAGAAATAGAAAGTCTTAACAGACCCATCACAAGCACAGAAATTGAAACTGTAATCAGAAATCTTCCAGCACACAAAAGCCCAGGACCAGACAGCTTCAAAGCTGAATTCGACCAAAAAGTTAAAGAAGAGCTAACCCCTATCCTACTCAAACTCTTCCAGAAAATTACAGGAAGGTAAACTTCCAAAGTCATTCTATGAGGCCACCATCATCCTAATACCAAAACCAGAGAAAGATGCCACAAAAAAAAGAAAACTACAGGCTGATATCACTGATGAACATAGATGCAAAAATCCTTAACAAAATTCAGCAAACAGAATCCAACAACATATTGAAAAGATCATACATCATGACCAAGTGGGCTTTATCCCAAGGATGCAAGGATTCTTTGATATCCAAAAATCAATCAATGTGAAACACCATGTGAATAAATTAAAAGATAAAAACCATATGATTGTCTCAATAGATGTAGAGAAAGCCCTTGATAAATTTCAACATCCATTTCTGATAAAAATCCTCCAGAAAGCAGGAGTAGAAGGAACATACCTCAACATAATAAAAGCCATGTATATAAACACACAGCAAACATTATCCTCAATGGGGAAAAAATTGAAAGCATTTCTCCTAAAGTCAGAAACAAGACAAGTACCCACTCTCACCACTACTATTCAACATAGTTTTGGAAGTTTTAGCCACAACAACCAGAGAAGAAAAAGAAATAAAAGGAATCCAGATTGGAAAAGAAGAAGTAAAACACTCACTGTTTGCAGATGACATGATCCTCTACATAGAAAACCCTAAAGCTCCACCAGAAAATTACTAGAGCTAATCAATGACTATAGTAAAGTTGCAGGATATAAAATTAACACACAGAAATCCCTTGCAGTCCTATATACTAACAATGAGAAAACAGAAAGAGAAATTAAGGAAATAATTCCATCCACCATTGCAACAAAAAGGATAAAATACTTAGGAATAAGTCTACCTATAGAAACAAAAGACCTATATATAGCAAACTATAAAGCACTGATGAAAAAAATCAAAGAGGACACAAATAGATGGAGAAATATACCATGTTCATGGATTGGAAGAATCAATATACTGAAAATGAGTATACTACCTAAAGCACTCTATACCTTCAATGCAATCCTTATCAAGCTACCAATGGTATTTTTCAGAGACCTGGAACAAATGATTTCACAATTTGTATAGAAATACAAAAAACCTCAAATAGCCAAAGCACTCTTGAGAAAGAAGAATGGAACTGGAGGAACCAACCTGCCTGCCTTCAGACTATACTACAAAGCTACAGTCATCAAGACAGTATGGTACTGGCACAAAGACAGAAATATAGATCAATGGAACAAAACGGAAAGCCCAGAGATAAATCCATGCACCTATGGACAATTTATCTTTAACAAGGGAGGTAGGAATATACAATGGAGAAAAGACGATCTCTTTAACAACTGGTGCTGGGAAAACTGGTTGACTACTTGGTAAAGAATGAAACTAGAACACTTTCTAAGACCATACACAAAAATAAACTCAAAATGGATTAAAGATCTAAATGTAAGGCCAGAAACTATAAAACTCCTAGAGGAAAACAGGCAAAACACTCTCTGACATAAATCACAGCAGCATCCTCTATGACTCATCTTCCAGAGTAATGGAAATAAAAGCAAAAATAAACAAATGGGACCTAATTAAACTGAAAAGCTTTTGCACAGTGAAGGAAACCATAAGCAAGGTGAAAAAACAGCCTTCAGAATGGGAGAAAAGAATAGCAAACAAAGCAACTGACAAAGAATGAATCTCAAAAATGTACAAGCAGCTCCTGCAGCTCAATTCCAGAAAAATAAACGACCCAATCAAAAAGTGGGCCAAAAAACTAAACAGACATTTCTCCAAAGAAGACATACTGATGGCTAACACAAGAAAAGATGCTCAAGATCACTTATTATCAGAGAAATTCAAATCAAAACCACAATGAGGTACCATCTCACGCTGGTCAGAATGTCTGCTATCCAAAAGTCTACAAACAGTAAATGCTAGAGAGGGTGCAGAGAAAAGGGAAGCCTCTTACACTGTTTGTGGGAATGCAGACTAGTACAGCCACTATGGAGAATAGTGTGGAGATTCCTTAAAACACTGAAAATAAAACTGCAATATGACCCAGCAATCCCACTTCTGGGCATACACACTGAGGAAAGCAGAATTGAGAGACACGTGCACCCCAATGTTCATTTCAGCACTGTTTATAATAGCCAGGACATGGAAGCAACCTAGGTGTCCATCAGCAGACAAATGTATAAGAAAGCAGTGGTACATATACATGATGGAATATTACTCAGCCATTAAAAGAATGCATTTGAATCAGTTCTAATGAGGTGGATGAAACTGGAGCCTATTACACAGAGTGAAGTAAGTCAAAAAGAAAAACACTAATACAGTATACTAACATATATATGGAATTTAGGAAGATGGTAACGATGACCCTATATGTGAAACTGCAAAAGAGACACAGATATAAAGAACAGCCGTTTAGATTCTGTGGGAGATGGTGAGGTTGGGATGATTTGAGAGGATAGCATTGAAATGTGTATATTATCATATGTGAAGTGGATCACCGGTCCAGGTTTGATGAATGAGACAGGGTGCTCAGGGCTGGTGCACTGGGATGACCCTGGGGGATGGGATGGGGAGTGAGGTGGGAGGGGGTTCTGGATAGGGAATACATTTGCGATCGTGACTGATTCATGTCAATGCTTGGCAAAAACCACTACAATATTGTAAAGTAATTAGCATCCAATTAAGATAATTAAACTAATTAAAAAAAAAAAAGAAAATCTGTTCTGAAGATAAGGATGAGCAACTGTCTTCTCACAGGTCCATGCCCTGGAAGGTAAAGTTCCCTTCCTAGACACCAGGGTCCTGTCGTCTCGCTGTCTGTGTACTGGTTTGTCTCTTGAAACCCTGAAGGAGTGCAGCCTGTCATGCGTGATGCTTGCTCTTTGGTCAGGCAAGGTATAAGACTGTATTGAAAAAGGTGCTTCAGGAAAGCCGTTCCTCAGAGTTATCTGAGCATCTGTCTCTAGAGTATAATCCTCAGTTTGGCTCAAACAAAATGCTTCCCTATTCCCATTATAGACTGTTTATTGATTATTTTTTGGCTGCTTGAATTTGCGATCACCAAGGACCCTGCGAAGTATGGGCTGTGAAACTGGGGGCCCCACTCAGACCCTGCTCCCTCCCAGTCCTCTTACACTTCTCAACTCCCCATAGTCTGCACATGACCTGAGACACTCCAGTGTGGGTGCACCCCAAGCCCAGCAGGACCCCAACCAGAAGGAGGGGAATTTAACATCTGATATTAATTCAAGCATCACAGCATTGAATAAGCATCGCACTTGCGTCCAGCCTTGCACAAAGGGGTGGAAGAGGGTAAATGGGAAGGTGTCCTCCTTGTCTTCTTCTTCAAGGAGTTCTGTTTGCTGAGCACACAAGCAAGGAGGGAAACGGGGTGTAAGAGGTAAGGAGCACCAGTCTTCAGAAAGGAATACCAGGGAGCGGGAAGTGGAGTGGTGAAGGGAGTTGGGTGGGGTACTGGTGAAGGGTTGACTAGATTCTGAAATCTGTCAAGTAACCCCTAAGATAAGACTCTGGACACAGACCATCAAAAGAGAACTTAAATGTAGTAGTTGACTCTTACATTTCTTTTTTTTTTTAATTGAAGTATAGTTGACTCATAGTACTGTAAAAATTTTTTTTTTCAAAATTCCAACTACAAAGGGTGGAATAAAGTGGTTTAAGGTTTTCCAGTGGTCATGTATGGATGTGAGAGTTGGACTGTGAGGAAAGCTGAGGGCTAAATAATTAATGCTTTTGAACTGTGGTGTTGGAGAAGACTCTTGAGAGTCCCTTGGACTGCAAGGAGATCCAACCAGTCCATTCTGAAGATCAGCCCTGGGATTTCTTTGGAAGGAATGATGCTAAAGCTGAAGCTCCAGTACTTTGGCCACCTCATGCGAAGAGTTGACTCATTGGAAAAGACTCTGATGCTGCGTGGAATTGGGGGCAGGAGGAGAAGGGGACAACAGAGAATGAGATGGCTGGATGTCATCACTGACTTGATGGATGTGAGTCTGAGTGAACTCCGGGAGTTGTTGATGGACAAGGAGGCCTGACGTGCTGCGATTCATGGGGTCACGAAGAGTCGGACACGACTGAGAGACTGAACTGAACTGAACTGAACTGAAAGTGTTGTCGAGAGTTTAGACGCTGTCCAACTGTCACAGCAATTAGCCTCTAGGGGGCATAATGCCTCCAAAGAGAAATTGCAATTCTGCTTACCAGTTTTAAAACACTGCAATTCAGTTGCTCAGTCGTGTTTGACTCTTTAGGACCCCAATGGCTCAACATCTCTGAGATATGCCCATATTGGCTCTTCACTTTGGGTCATATTGTTTGTTCATTTATCTATATTTAAATTTATTTATTTTTAATTGGAAGATAATTGCTTTACAATATTATGTTGGTTTCTGCCATACATCTCCATGAATCAGCCATAGGTACACATATGTCCCCTCCTTCTTGGGCCTCCTCTCCTACCTCCCAGCCCATCCACCCGTCTAGGTTGTCACAGAGCACTGGGTCTGAGCTCCCTGGGTTATAGAGCAACTTCCCATTAGTGATCTATTTTACACCTGGTAATGGAAATGTTTCAATTCTCCTCTCTCAATTCCTCCCACCCTCTCCTTTCCCCAACTGTGGACACAGTCTGTTCTCTATGTCTGTGTCTCTACTGCTGCCCTACAGATAGGTTCATCAGTACCACCAATCTTTCTAGATTCCATACATATGCTGTTAATATATAATATCTATTCTCTTTCTGACTTACTTCACTCTGTATTAAAAGGTCTAGGTCCATTAACCTCATTAGAACTGAGTCAAATGCATTCCTTTTTATGGCTGTGGGTCATACCATTTAATCAATATAAAAAGTGAACCATTTTTCTGCCCTGGAGAATTGTCAACATTGTGGTTTTGGTTGATTGTGTTTTCAGTTGAAATGTGAATCTGTCCCTTATGTTCATGATGAGCTGTGGTTGATCTAGAGGCTTGATGACTTTCTGATTCAGCGTTTCATCAGGGCTGTGTTCTGGGTGGTGTTCTGTGTTGCCTGTTACGGCGCACTGGGCAGGATGGGATATCTGGCTGTCCCCCAGCGGTAAGGGAAGAACAGCAATCAGGTGATGTCAGCCTCCTCCATCAGAGCTTCACCTGACAGAATCGTCACATTAATTGTGTCCTAAATCTGATTTCATTAGAGCTTGCAAGACAATGACTTTGCCTAATTCTGTTCCTCCTCCTCCATGTATTTTAAAATTCATTTAATAACTTTGGTTTGTTTTAATGACAATACTTTGGCCACCTGATGCGAAGAGCTGACTCATTTGAAAAGACCCTGATGCTGGGAAAGATTGAGGGCAAGAGGGGAAGGGGATGACAAAGGATGAGATGGCTGGATGGCATCACCAACTCGATGGACATGAGTTTGAGTAAACTCCGGGAGTTGGTGATGGACAGGGAGGCCTGACATGCTGCAGTCCATGGGGTCGCAAAGAGTCGGACATGACTGAGAGACTGAACTGGACTGAATAAATTTGCTACTCAATATCTTGACCTCCAGCTCTCCTTCACTGCACTTCAGTTGCTCGTTCCCACAAACAGTCCTCCACTTCATTATTACCAGCATCTTCAGTGTCTGTCGTCTCAATTTCAAGCATTCTGTTTGCAACAACACCTTTTTATTTTGACTTCCCCGTTTCTCGTCCCATCTTTTAGTTCCACTCAACTGTAACCATTTATCAATCAACCACTACTTCCCATCCCCTTCACTCACTTCTGGCAATGCAGGAGGTTTGCTGTTGTTGTTGTTGTTTTCAATTAAGAACTTTTCCTCATCAACTCTATTGTGTAACTCTTAGGGTCCGTGACAGAAGAGTAAAGTGCTTATTACACAGTGGGATTCTATATCTCAGTGAAGCTGGAAGAAAAGATGAAAATGACCGATTGTCTTTCTCACTGTAAAATAACCCACTTTATCTGTTATTATGCTCTTTTTCTTAAAATCGACTTTGTCTGATATTAATACTGCTCTGCTAGCTTTCTATGTTACTCTTTGCATGATGTATCTGTTCCTTTCCTTCTACTTCCAACCTATCTCTTTTCTCATGTTTAAATTGCAGCTCTTTTTTCTAAAGAAAGATTTGAGTTGCCAGATAACAGGAACATGAATTTGTAATTACAAATCCTCCCACAAAGCAAAGCTCAGGCTCAGGTGACTTCTCTGCTTAAATTCTATCAAATAGTTAAAGAAAAAGTAATATGGACACTTTATAAGCTCTGTCGGAAAAAAAAAAGGAGTATGAGAACATGTTTAAAGTCATGAGTTGTTCAATAAAGCTGATTCGATTTTCAATTTTTTTTAAAAAAAAAGAGAGAAATTCTTTCTTTTAAATTCATTTTTAATCTCTTTTTCTTGTTTTTTGGCCACATTACACGGTTTTTAGAATCTTAATTCCCCGAGTGGGGACTGAACTCTGGCCATGGCAGTGAAAGTGCAGAGTCCTAACTCCTGGACCTCCAGGGATACCATAAGTGTAACGCTTTTTCTTTTGTTTTTAATATATATGTTTTTTTATGTGGACCATTTTTAAAGTTTTTATTGCTTTCATTTTATGTTCTGGTTTTTTGGCTATGAGGCATGTGGGATCTTAGTTCCACAACCAGGGATCAAACAGGCACCCCCTGCATAGGAAGGCCAGGTCTTAACCACTGGACTGTGAGGAAAGCCCCCTAAAGTGCAACTCTTATCATAATATGGGCTTCCCTGGTAACTCAGTGGGTAAAGAATTCACCTGCATGCAGGAGAACCCACTTTGATACCTGGCTCAGGAAGATCCAGGGACAGGCTACCCACTCTAGTATCTTAGGCTTCCCTGGTAGCTCAACTGGTAAAGAATCCACCTGCTATGTGGGAGACCTGGGTTCAGTCCCTGGGTTGGGAAGATCACCTGGAGAAGGGAGAGGCTGACCACTCCAATATTCTGGCCTGGAGAGTTCCATGGACTGTATAGTCCATAGGGTCACAAAGAGTCGGGAACAACTGAGCGACTTTCACTTTCTTGTCACAATATATGGTTACCTGTGTTTCCTTCCCATGTGACAGCTTATGCGTTTTCACTGGAAACAGGCACAAGGAGGCATTGCTTATGTTCAAGTTAATATTTTATTTCTTCCTCTGCTTCCTGGTTACATTTTTGTACATTTTTCATGAAAATTCACTTTTCTGGATGTGTATTATGCTTTTAAATGTTTTCATCAGCACTTACAGCATTAAAGTCACTTTGTCCAATTCCGCCTTCACAGTCCATAGAGGCTCACAGTGCCCCTCGAACCAGCAGATCTTCCAGTGCATGGAGGGATTCCGCACAGCATCCATGTCCTGTAGTTAAGACAATTCATCACTAGGGATGATTCTGTTAAGTCTGAGAAGCGGAGGCTGCTGGCTGTTGATCATTGTTCTTCTCCAGGCTGTGTCGGATCCCATATCCAAAGTATATGGCAAATCCTAGGAGGGAAATGAGACAATGAGAAGGGAAAGTAGGTGCTCTCCTCATTACAAATGCCCAATAGGGCTCCTATCATGGTATCTGACACAGTTTAGGAGAGAGGTAGTAGGAAGAATATTGGGTTCTGTCACTCAAGAAGCCTCTGTAACCCAGAAAACCACTCACCAATCGCCATCCAGAGGCCAAATTGGGCCCAGGTCCCAGTGTCATCTGTATCATTAAGCAAACATTCACAGAGGTGCTCATCAGGAAGAGGGCAGCCATAGCAGGGACCTGTGAGCAAAGTCAGTTCATTCCTGAACATACCCCAGATGTCTGAAAGGGAGATTACCCCATGTGGGCAGGAAGACTCCAGTTCTGCTCAGACTGTGTGCTCAGTGCTTAGTGATACTGAGTTTGTAAAGCACTGAGTGTGGATCAGGGCAGAGTTCATTGGTTTCAGCAAATCCCCTCGTTGCCTGTCCAACAAATGATGTTTAGACCTAAAGCACGCAGACCTCCTTCACTTGAGGTGGACACTATGGGCACATGAGGTCACCTACCCTGAATGGAAGAGTCCTGGGGTTCTGGGGCTGCCTCCAGATGATGACCGTGACCCCAGTGATGAGCAGCAGCAGCAGCACTGCCACTGTTGTGAGCACAGGGTCTCCAGAGAACACCTGGCTGGACCACCAGTACAGGATCAGGCTCAGGATTATCAGCAGAAGAACTGCAAGGGTCAAGGTGAAGAACAGGCTGGACCCAGAAGACAAAGATGTCAGGACCTCGGGTCACATCCCTCCCCAGGCTGCCCACATCAGGAGGGGCCATCATATCTCCAAGACTCCTCAACTGACAAAATACACACTCAAGTACCATCCTGTCAATTTCAGAATATGACCAAGGAGAAATCCCACTGCTTACCAAGCAGGGAGGCACATCCATAGACAATCCGGCCAGATTTCCAGGTGGGGATGGTGCTGGGAGAGAACCACAGACTCTTTAGAATGCCTGAGATTCCTGCTTCAGGTTCAGATTCCAAAGAAACTCCTTCAACTTCAGGGTTTGTCTCAGTTTCCTCCTCTGTTTTCTCCTTGCTTCTGTTCTGGGCTGGTTGATACCTGAATTAAAAATATTAAAGCAATAGTAGTAACAGCCCCTACTGCTGATCCAACATCATTCTGTCTAATGCCTCTCTTTCCCCAATCAATGGTAGCAGGACATTGAGGAGGCAGCATGAAGGTAGAAGATGATTCCCTCCCCATCAACCCTTACAAGTCAAAGACCTTCCGCCCAGTCCAGGTGTCATGGGGTCTCACCTGAGGACAAGGACAGAAAATGTCACCAGGGAGTAAGTGAGCAGGGACCGAAGTGACATGAGGTCCACCAGGTCAGTGAAGTCGAAGAGTAACGCCATGACCACTGGGATGAGGGAGCAAGGATAGTGGGATAAGAGTGAGAAACCACTGGAAATATGCAAGTTAAGACGTATGATTTTAAAAGGGTGAGTTTTGTCTATTCACCTGCAAGAGTTCCAGGAACCAAGACAGCCATAATGGGGGTTCCTGTGGGGGCAACGGTGTGGACAATGATGCGGGCATCGGTGGGGGCATCAGTGAGGGCATCGGTGGGGGCATCAGTGAGGGCATCAGTGGGGGCAGGGATCCAGGCAAGTCTCCGGAAAAGGAGCCCATCCTCTGCCATTGCATAGGTCAACTGAGCCATGATAAACATGATGCTCAGAAGGCTGGAAGGGAAAATGGGAATGTGTGAGAAGGGGCAGAAGCAGGAGAGACCGGGGCTTTTGCTCCCTGGTCTACCTGGGGAAGATGCCTTTCTCTCTCATCTCTCAGTCCCGAGGGCTGGGGATACCCGAGCGTCTGACAGTAGATGAAGAGAAAACCATGAGACTGACCTGTATAAAAGAATGCAGAGGGTGCCAACAGCCACGACATATTTGGCAGAGTCCCACCCGACATAGATGAAAGCCTGTGGCAAGGGGCTCTCGAGCTGAATCAGGTAGTAGGGCACCATGAGGGTGAGGGCCACGGAGACACCGAAAGCACACCAAAAAGCAGATGAAGAAGGAGATGACAACAGCCAAGGACATGGACCACTGAGGACTGCCAGCTTTTCTCCCTGCAGGAGAAGGTATTGGTTCAGTAAACACACTGGGGTGAAATCACCAAACTCACTTTTCAGCCAATTGGTAGCCCTGTTCCATGAGCTTCCAGTTGTGCAAGTCTCCCTTAATGAAGCCAGAGACGATGATGAAGCTGAGAGCAAAAATGTTCTAGCCTGTGAACACTTTGTAAATCAGGGTTGACTCATAAACTCTCAGAGCCAGGAGTCCTGTGGGAAAAATGGAAAATGAGATGAAATAACTAAATCCAGGACTCCCCTGGTGGTCCATTGGTTAAGACTCTGAGCTTCCACTACAGGGAGAGTAGGTTCAGTCCCTGGGCTGGGAAGTTCCCCATGCATTGCAGTGAGGCTAGAGAAATAAGTAACTAAATGCAGAGAGACAGAAAGCAGACTAGTGGCTGCCCAGGGCTGGTGGTTGGTGGTTGTGGACAGATGGCAGTGACTGCTCAGTGGGTACAGGGTTTCCTTTTGCTGTGATGAAAATGTTTGGTACTGGATGGGGTGGTGGTTTCACAGCACTGGGAATGTACTAAGTGCCGCTGAATTGGACACCTGCAGATGGATATTTTCTTACTGTGACCTTCATCTTACAATCCATGTCTATCAGATCATCTTAAACTGTTACAATGCTGTTTGTCAGCCGTTGTTGTGGTTGTCACTCAGTCATGTCTGACTCTTTGTGACCCCATGGACTGCAGCACGCCAGGCTCTTCTGTCCTTCACTATCTCCCACAGTTTGCTCAAAATCATGTCCATTGAGTCAACGATGCCATCCAACCATCTCATCCTCTGTCGTCCCCTTCCCCTCCTGCCCTCAGTCTTTCTCAACATCAGGGTCTTTTCCAATGAGTCAGTTCTTCTCATCAGGTGGCCAAAGTATTGTAGCTTCTGTTTCAGCATCAGTTCTTTCAATGAATATTCAGAAATGATTTCCTTTATGATGGACTGATTGGATCTCCTTGCAGCCCAAGAGATTCTCAAGAATCTTCTCCAGCACTACAATCAAAATCCTCAGTTCTTTGGTACTTGGCCTTCTTTAAGGTCCAACTCTCACATCTGTACAAGACTACTGGAAAAACCAGAGCTTTGACTAGACAGACCTTTGTCAGCAGTGATGCCTCTGCTTTTTAATATACTTTCTAGGTTTGTCATAGCTTTCCTTCCAAGGAGCAAGTGCCTTTTAATTTCATAGCTGCAGTCCCATCTGCAGTGATTTGGTAGCCCAAGAAAATAAAGCCTTTCACTGTTTCCATTTTTTCCCCATCTATTTGCCATGAAGTGAATTATATCTTCCCTTGTAGCTCAGTCAGTAAAGAATCTGCCTGCAGTGCAGGAGACCCGGGTTTGATCCCTGGGTTGGGAAGATCCCCTGGCGAAGGAAATGGCAACCCACTCCAGTATCCTTGCCTGGAAAATCTCGTGGACAGGGGAGCCTGGTGGGCTGCAGTCCACGGGAAAGAGTTGGGCACAACTCAGCGACTAACACTTACTTAAAGCTGGGAAAAACAATAAAATGGTTAAATTTACATGAATTTCCTCTCAGTTGAAACACACACACACACACAGCTTTGATCTCAGTACAGAGAAAGAGATTTGTTGGTCTAGGTAAATGATTCCCAGCTGGGATGATTTTGTGCTCCAAGGGACATTGGCCCTGCCTGTTGACATCCCAATTGTCACACTTTGGGGGTTGGGTGTCACTGGTACCTAGTACATAAAGATCGTAGATGCTACTCAACATCCAAGAATGATTTTTTAAGGGGATACCCCACTTGTCATGTGGGATCTTAGTTCCCTGACCAAGGATTGAGCCCAAAACTTCATCAGTGAAAGCACAGTGTCATAATCGTTGGACCACCAGGGAATTCCCCCAACAACAATTTTTTTTAAAAAGCAGAAAATGCACAGGACAGCACCCCCCCCCCCAAGAATGATCCAACCTAAATTACCAATAGTCCAAGGGTAGGAAAAAATGTCTTGCTTTCCTCTCTTTCTTATTCCAAACCATTTTCCCAGTCCTAATTCCCCATCCTTCTGCCTTCGAGCCTTCCCCATGCCAGCTCCCCCTACATACCTGCTCTTCCCTTTCTGTCTCTGGTCTCCTCTCACCTGTGAGCAGCAGCACCGGGCCCAGGGCAAGAAAGTCTGGAAACGAGGCCAGGAAGGAGGGCATTTGCAGAGAGAAAGTCCCCCCTAATGCCTCAGAGATGTGGTTCCCAATCAGGCTGTCAAAGGTGGAGCTCCAGGCCCGGGCTATACAGGCAGTGGCTGCAGCAACAGAAGCAGGAATGTTTACAAGCAGACAGAACTTGAACCCCTATTATGCGCCGTGTGAGATATTTGGGGCAGGAGGTGAGCAAAAAACACCTGATCTCAAAGAGTTTCTCATGGGGCAGACAGGGGAGACCCAGGTGATTCACAAAAAGGCCAAGTATTTACTATGCTAGGAGATAGAAGTGATGGAAAACAAAGAAACGCTGGTAAATGGGAGTAGGAGGGACTAGATGAGAGTCAAATTTTTAAGTTGAGGTGTAAGAGAAAATCCAGGAAGGCAACAGCTAAGCAAAGACTTCACTGTGGTCAGGGGATGAGCCTAGGGGCTTGCCTCCCTCTCACCCGCTCCCTCCAGTTCCCTTTCCTCTGGTTTCTCGGTCCATCACTTAAGGAAAGCAGGATAGACCTGCGTGCAATGAGGTTGTGCAGTTTTCCTGCCACTGTTCCCCCTCTCCCAACAATGCCCCGAGGGTGGATAACAGGGTTCTGATGAATGAGTGAAGCCCCCACTCATCTCTCCTACTTTCTGCATCTTAAGGCCCACTTCTCCCCACTCTCCATCATCTCACCAATAATTAAATACAGTAAGAGGTTCCAGCCACTGATGAAGGCATACAGTTGTCCCATTGTGACATAGCTGATGAAATACACAGTACCAGGTCTTTCTACTCCAGCTGTCAACTCGACATAGCAGAGCCCAGACAACACAGTAGTCAGGCCGGCCACCAGTAAGAAAAGGATGATTGCTGGTCCAGCTACGTATTTAGCCACTCCCCCAACCAGGATGTATATGCCAGCTCACAGCATGTTGCCCAAACCTATCACCACCAGGTCCAGGGTGTTCAGAGGATGGGTCTCAGAACTCTCAGATTCCTCCCTGAACTGTGGCTTCCTGCGGACCAGCTTCTGACCAAACTGGCGAAGATACTGACCCAGCATCATAGACCTAGTTGAGAAGGCTATGATCTGCTGAGAAAGCAAGACACGAAGTCATCAAGCAGGTCCATCTGCCCTTGACCCTGGAAGCTCAGTTCCAGAGAGGAATGGAGGGATGGGGAGCAGGTGGTAGAAGGACGCATTGGGCAAGTTCTCTCTGTGTGAACTTGGTTTCTTCAAACATAAAGAAGATTTTTAATGTTTCAAGGTTACTCACAGATTTGCTTGAAGAGAAGTGAGGGGGGTGAGAATTCGTCTTCCCAAATGTGCCACTTTGGCTCAGGGATTCTTTATGAGCTGAAGGTAATTAAGACCCAAAAGGCTTGGAAAGAGTTTCCTGTCACTCCCTTGTCTGCGTGTGTTAGTTATTCAGTCACGTCTTTGCAACCCCTCTGACTCTTCTGTCCATGGGGTTCTCCAGGCAAGGATGCTGGAGTGGGTTACCATGCCTTCCTCCAGGGGATCGTCCTAACCCAGGGATTGAGCCCAGATCTCCTGTACTGCAGGCAGATTCCTTACCATCTGAGCCACCCTTAAGCCACTCGCCAATATACAAATACCGTATGATTTCACTTCCATGAAGTATCGAGAGGAGTCAGAGCACAGAGACAGAAAGTAGAATGGTGGTTTGCCAGGGGCTGGGGTTAAGGGGGAAATGGGGAGGTGTTGTTAAATGGGGCACAGTTTCCATTTTACAAGATACAAAAGAGCTCTTCAGATTGGCTGGACAACACTGTAAATACACTTAACACTACTGAACTGTGCACTTAAAAATGATGTAGATGGGAATTCTCTGGCAGTCCAGTGGCTTGGAGTGAGAACTTTCACTGCCATGGACCTGCATTGGATCCCTGGTGGGAGAACTAAGATCCTGTGAACCATGCGGGTGTTGGGGCTGAATTTTTAAAAGAACAGTTATGATGATAAATATTATGTCATGGATATTTTACTACATTTTTGCTGTTGTTGTTGCCAATGATAAATAATAGAGACCAGCTTCAAAGTGTTGCTGGGTGTAACAAACCCTAAGGTGATTTAATATAAATCAACATAGCCTTAACTTGAGCAAACTCGGGAGATGGTGAAGGACAGGGAAGCCTGGTGTGCCACAGTCCACAGGGTTGCAAAGAGACAGACATGACTGAGTGACTGAACAACAACCTACCATCATCCCCTACAGACACCAGCATCTGCTGACATGCAAGTCCTTCACAGTTCCCTCGTATCAGCAGATGAGGAGCTCATAGATTCAAAAGGCAGATGGTATACAAGAGACTGAGGTAGGTGGCCCATATATCATAAGCCCTGTATAAAGATAATCTTCACTATTGTTTGAGCATCATTTAAAAAAAAAAAAGCATAATAAAGAACCTGCCTGCCAATGCAGGATATGTAAGAGACGCTGGTTCAATCCCTGGGTTGGGAAGAACCCCTGGAGGAGGAAATGGCAACCTACTCCAGTATTCTTGCCTGGAGAATCCCATGGACAGAGGAGCCTGGCAGGCTACAGTCCATAGGGTCGCAAAGAGTCAGACACACTGAAGTGACTTAGCACACATGCAAGAACCTCCAGGCACTGAGCTAACCTCCCCTCCTGCTGCCCCACCACCACCACCACTGATTCTCACACAAAACACAAGAGCTCCCAGCTCCTGCTTTCATCTGTAAAACGGGTCTCTCCACCCTCAGGCTGGAGCCAGGCTGACCCTCCTGCACTCTGGGGTAGCAGAGGTCTCTTTGGGAGGATGTGAACTCAGTGCTCAGTCTCCCTCCAAAGAGGGTGACCCGAGACTTACTGGATCCTTGGAGCAGAGCTTGGAGCACTGGGTCAGTCACTGAGGGTAAGTCATGCAGGGCAGGAGCTGAGACATCTCCAAGAACCGAAGCGGGGAGTGCTGAGCACAGAAGACAGTCCTCACCCCTGGGTTGTTGGGGTGGGGTGGGGGTGGGGTTGGGCGGGTGGGGACCATCTGCCGTGTTGCTATCAGCCCTGATTCTTCTGTGGTTACACTCAGGGGAGGTTCTGAGAGGGTTTTCTTTTTTATTAAGTAGTTAAGATGATTTTTTGTTAATTAATTAGATTATTGATTGGTATGCTTGGTCTCTGTGGCTGCGCTCAGGGCTTTCTCTAGTTGCAGTGAGTGGGTGCTACTCCGTGGCGGTGCAGGACCTTCTCATGGCTGCGACTTCTCTTGTGGAGCACAGGCTCTGGGGCGGGGCAGGCTGCACTAGCTGTGCCTTGTGGCCTCAGTAGTCCTGGCTCTAAGAACGGGCTCAGGAATTGCAGGGCACAGGTTTAGTTGCCTCCACACCATGTTGAATCTTCCTTGATCAGGGATCAAACCTGAGTCTGCTGCATTGACGAGCAGATTCTCTACCACCAGGGAAGGCCCTGAGCTGTTTTCTTTGTTGTAGTAAAATACACACAACAAAATTTACCGTTTAATTCATGTTAAGTGTCCAGTTCAATCATGTTTTTTTTGTGTGTTCTAAGTCGCTTGAGTCGTGTCCGACTTTTAGCAACCCCACCATGTTCTTCTGCCAGTGGGAGTCTCCAGGCAAGAATACTGGGGTGGGTTGCCATTTCCTCATCCAGGGATCTTCCCAACCCAGGGACTGAATCCAGGTCTCCTACATTTCCTGCATGGGCACCCGGGTTCTTTACCACTAGTGCTACTTGGAAAGCCCCTCAGTCATGTTCAGTTCAGTTCAGTCATGTCCGACTCTTTGCAACCCCATGAATCGCAGCATGCCAGGCCTCACTGTCCATCACCAACTCCTGGAGGTCACTCAGACTCACGTCCATTGAGTCAGTGATGCCATCGAGCCATCTCATCCACGGTGGTCCCTTCTCTCTCCTGCCGCCAATCCCTCCCTCCAGCATCAAAGTCTTTTTCCGATGATTCAACTCTTCCCATGAGGTG
>NW_017189890.1:0-24525 GCF_001704415.2 Capra hircus | reverse complement strand
TGACTTTATGATTCAGGGATGGCCATGATATGCCTTGCACTTCAGAGAAAATGGGTTAAAATGATTTTTTTTCTTCAACTGCACAGCCAGTTCTTTCAGCATATGCCAATTGAAACATCTAGTCATTAGGTCAGTTTTCATTCCAATCCCAAAGAAAGGCAATGCAAAGAAATATTCAAGCTGCTGCACAATTGCACTCATCTCACACACTAGTAAAGTAATCTCAAATTTCCAAGTTCACATGAACTGTGAACTTCCAAATGTTCAAGAGGGATTTAAAAAATGCAGAGAAACGCAGAGATTAAACTGGCCAACATCCACTGATCATTGAAAAGCAAGAGAGTTCCAGAAAAAAAAACATCTATTTCTGCTTTATTTACTATGGCAAAGCCTTTGACTGTGTGGGATCACAATAAACTGGGAAAAATTCTGAAAGAGAATGGGGAATACCAGACCACCTGACCTGTCTCTTGAGAAACCTGTATGCAGGTCAGGAAGAAACAAGTTCGAACTGGACATGGAACAACAGACTGGTTCTAATTAGAAAGGAATAAGTCAAGGCTGTATATTGTCACCTGCTTATTTAACTTATATGGCAGAGTAGCATCATGAGAAACACTGGGCTGGAGGAAGCACACGCTGGAATCCAGATTGCTGGAGAAATATCAAGTCTTTTCTTTATGTAGTCATAGTTTCATTGCCTAAATTATAGGCCAACTCGTGCTCAAATGGACTCTGATGTCAGGGCAGATCAACGAATAAAAAGCTTGGATTGTCCCTCTGGAGGAAAGTGAGATCTTGGTCCCACAAGAAGAATCTGAAGGGTTAAGGGAACTTGCAAGAGTGGGAAAGCTTAGTCCATCCTACATGTACCAAAATCTTAAATAAGGCTTATTTTACTTTACCGAAGTAAAAAAACAGATGATGAAAACAATTATAAATCAATGAAAGGGAAAGAAACTCATAGTCTGTTATCAAAAATTGCATTCTAAGAAAACTTTGTTCTCTTAATCTAGAGAGGAGACTAAATTCCATCTGGAACCAGCTTACCAGAAGACAAACAAACAAAACAAACAAACAAACAAATTATCGGTAAGCTTAAAAAAAGTATATTCCATATATCTTGAAGTAGCAGTATTTCTGCAAAGGCATCAGTGTGAAACCATAGAGGACATGGTTAAAACCTGATTAAATAGAAATTGACAATGTAATCTGGTCACTGCTGCGACTTGAAATGCTTTAATATGATAACTGGAATTATAACTGACAGTATTTGACCAGGACATATCAGATTTTCACGGATGTCACATAATTTTTAGGATATCTATATTAGGAACTGAAGGAATCTTTGAACCTAGGAAAGAAAACAACAGTCTCAAAAGCCCTTGCTGAATCATCTATCAGCAAGGAATGTCTTTGCAAGGATCGCAAAGTGAAGGGAAATTACACCGACCTGCCTCTGCAACTTCGGTCCTCTGAGCAGATCTGGAGATCTCCCTTTGTATAAGCTAACCTGTTCCTTCCAAATAGAAGTTTGCAACACAAAACAAGTGGCCGCCTATTCTTCCCCGAAGGAAGCTCTCTTTCCCCACATCCTGCGAACTCCCTTTCCCAGCCTCCTGGAAAAGCGCTTCTTGCAGTTCCTTTCAGAAAATCCTATGGACGGAGAAGCCTGGTAGGCTGCAGTCCGTGGGTCGCTGAGGGTCGGACACGACTGAGCGACTGCACTTTCATTTTCACTTTCATGCATTGGAGAAGGCAATGGCAACCCACTTACTGCTCTTGCCTGGAGAATCCCAGGGACGGGGGAGCCTAGTGGGCTACCGTCTATGGCGTCGCACAGAGTCGAACACGACTGAAGCAACTTAGCAGCAGCAGCAGCAGCAGCAGCAGTTCCTTTCTTAGGGGCAGTTATCCCTGAGATTGGGACCTGGAAAGGCAGAGCCACCTCCACACACACGTCTTTTCTGTCCCCTTTCCTCTGGAGGAGAGCTCTAGTGAGCCTAGGTCTGTCAGGAAAATTCTTGGCTTTGACGGGATCACACCCGGTGTGTGAACCTGCATACCCAACCTAGGGGCCACAGGGCACCTGTTTTGCTCGAGTGGGTCCTGGAGGGGTGCAGCATAGCAAGAGCTTAAAAATCCATCCAATTTGTCTTTTTTTTTACCTCGGAGAGAACGAGTTTGCTCCACCTCCACCCTTTGGCAGTGTGGAGGGAAGAGGGCACCACCCTCTCCCAAAGGGGACATAGGGCCTACCAGGAGAGAAAGGCCCTTGAGGAGCTGAGCCCAGGTAGGCAGCCAGTGATGTCAAGCACACTCCCGCTGCTTGCTTCTTCATGGGCACTCCCACGATCTGCTAGGAATGTCTTTGCAAGGATCTCAAAGGGAAGGGGAGATACATGGCCCTGTCTCTGGAACTTCAGTCCTCTGAGCAGATCTGGAGGTCTTGAGTTGTATAAGCAAACCTGTTCCTTCCAAATAGAGGCTTGCAAACACACCCCCGGTGGTGGCCTCTTCTTCCCCGAAGAAGTCTTTCTTTCCCCACATGCTGCGAACTCCCTGTCCCAACCTCCAAGAATTGCGCTTCTCGCCATTCCTTTCTTAGAGGCAGTTATCCCTGAGCTTGGGGCCGTAGGGAGTAGCCCCACACCCACAGGGAAAGGCAAAGACTCCTCCATACATCTCCTCTATCCCCTTTGCTCTGGAGGAGAGCTCTAGTGAGCCTAGGTCTTTCAGGAAAATTCTTGGCTTGGACAGGATCTCACCCTGTTTGTGAACCTTCATACCCAACCAGGGGCCACAGAGCACCTGTTTCAGTAAAGTGGGCCCTGAAAGGGTGCAGCCTAGCAAGAGCTTGAAAATCCATTCAATTGCTGTTTTTGTACCTCTGACAGAGCGAGCTTGGCTCCACCCTTTGGCAGTGAGGAGAAAAGAGGCATGACACCCTCCCCAAGGGAACATGGGGCCTACTTCGAGAGGAAAGGCCCCTTGTGGAGTTGAGGCCAGGAAGGCACACAGTCGTGTCAAACACACTCCCACTGCTTGCTTCTTAAGGGGCACTCCCGCTATCAGCTAGGAATGTCTTTGCAATGATCACAAAGGGAAGGGGAGATACAGGGCCCACTTCTGGAACTCCGGTGCTCTGAGCAATTCTCGAGGTCTCCCGTTGTTGGTCAAGGTCAAGGTCAAGGTCAAGGCCAAGTTCATAGTAAAGGTCAAGTTCAAGTTCAGGTTCAGGTTCAAGGTCAAGTTCAAGTTCAATGTCAAACTCAAGTTCAAGGTTAAGGTCAAGTTCAGGGTCAAGTTCAAGGTCAAGGTCAAGGTCAAGTTCAGTTTCAAGGTCAAGTTCAAAGTCAAGTTCAAGTTCAAGGTCAATGTCAAGGTCAAGTTCAGTTTCAAGGTCAAGTTCAATGTCAAGGTCAAGGTCAAGTTCAGTTTCAAGGTCAAGTTCAAAGTCAAGTTCAAGTTCAAGGTCAAGGTCAAGGTCAAGTTCAGTTTCAAGGTCAAGTTCAATGTCAAGGTCAAGTTCAAGGTCAAGGTCAAGTTCAGTTTCAAGGTCAAGTTCAAAGTCAAGTTCAAGGTTAAGTTCAAGTTCAAGGTCAATTTCAAGGTCAAGTTCAAGGTCAAGGTCAAGTTCAAGTACGAGCTCAAGGTCAAGGTCAAGTTCAAGTTCAAGGTAAAGTTCAAGTTCAAGAGCAAGGCAAGGCCAAGCCCAAGGCCAAGGCAAGGGCAAGGGCAACGCCAAGGGCAAGGCCAAGGCCCAGGCCAAAGCAAAGTCCAAGGCCACCAAAGCGAAGCCCAAACCCCGTAACGCCTGACTAAAGGCCCCTGTGCAGAGGAAACCACTGAAGGCAGCAAGGCCACAGAGCTCCCCAACTCCCATTCCCACAGGAAGATGTGAGGATAAAGGGCCTCATCCCAGCACAGCACCCGCTCCCACCACCCCCCAACCCCGGCCCCCGCCCCCCACAGCACGCCCCCGAAACAACACTGTCTTCCCAGAAAAGAGAACGGAGAAGCCATGTGTGTGCCAAAGGAGCAAGATGAACGAACGATGCCACGCCCTCCGAATTTGGGCACACCTGATGCCTCGGAACCCCGGGCCCGGCCAATGGGTCCCTGCCGTTTTCGGGCGGGAGGGGAGTCGACACGTTGGCCGAGAGCCCTTGCCCAGGCCACCCGCAAATCCCCTGAGATGTGATCTGACCACAGGGACCGCGGGCAAACGTACCGCTTGAGGTGCTGGAGGAGCCGGACGAACCCATGGTGGGAGAGGCACACGGGCACGCTGCAGACTGCTGGCCGAGTGGGCTGGGACCCAGCAGCTCAGGACTCTGGAGAGCGGGAGGCGGCTCCGCCACCTTTGACGTCAATAGGGTTTGGGTGGGTAGATGGAGGGGGCCGCCCCTGGCCTCTTTCCAAGCAGAGACCCTGGACGGAGTCCCGTGGAGCGAGTGGGCTTTTCCCGGGCACGGCTGTGCCCTGGACCGCCAAGATCCCCATTGGGGTGGGCGGGCAGTTCGGGGGCTTTGGTTTGTGGCCCTCCCTCGCAGCGGGGGGTGGGATCAACCCCGGGTGGATCAATCAGGGGCCCTCAGCAGTGCCAAGGGAGCTCACCTCCCAGGAAACGCCCCTAGGACCCTTTGAATTGGCCACCAACGCCCCCTTTCCCAGCCTGCCTTGCTCTGGGATTTCCCGCCTTTTCACATTCCACAGGTCCCTGGGCCTCGACTGTCCCCCGCTGGCTCCTCTGAGGCATTCCGGGACACCAGACGCTCTCTCCAGCGCCTCCACCTAGATCCCACGCTGTCCTCGCCTCCGTTTCCCCCCTGCCCCCTCCCCAATTCCTCCGTGGGCTCTTGGCGTCCTTTCCCTACAGCAGTCCCAGAGTGCCACCCCCGAGGACTTTGAGTTGCCTGGAGCCAAAGGCTCCGGCCAGAGACCTGAGGGGCCAGCGTCTGGTCTGGCAGCTAATGCCATTTGGGGCTTTTCACACGTGGAGCCTGAGGCCCGCACCTCCGCGGGCAACCCCCCAGCGCGAGTGCCCTGGAGATACCCGCCCAAGGGGACAGTGTACCCCCTATTGTGGGGAAGGAGGTTCCTGTTTTCCCTGCACTGGTTCCACTTTCACGCCGAGGATCGACTCACACCATGGTGGCAAGTGGAATAGCCCTGTGGGAAAGCCTCACGGGAAAGACTCGAGGGAAAGCCACAGATCCCTTGATCCACGAGATGGGAAGCGTGACACTGCTGCTACCGCTCGGGAGGAAAGCCCACGTGCATGACCCCACTCGAGCCGAGGACTGACGCCACTTGGGAGACTCCAGAAGTAGGCCAAGATCCATGTCAGCACTGGAGAGGAATCCTCAGGTTCCGGTCCCGACTCCACACAAGGACTTAGGCCCCGGCATCGATGGGAGAGGAATCCTGAGAGGCCCCCTAGCAAATCGCATGGGGACTGGCCTTTCCTGAGGTCACCAGAGCGGGTCCCTGAGGTCTCCGTCGTAACTCGAGAGCACCTGCCGCAACTCGAGAAAATCCAGGAGGTTATCCCCTCTAGGCGAGATGAGGCCCATTTCCGCTCAGGCGTCTCGAGGCTAAGCACAACTAACCTCTGGAACTCTGAAAGGGTCCTTCACACCCTTGCTGCAACTTAAGAAGTTCCCCGACATACCCGTCTCCACTCGAGAGGAAGCACGAGCGTCCTGCCCACATCCAGAGGAGCTCCGTTTCCACCCTGCAGCTTGAGATAAGGGATCCTTTCCCTACTTTGTCAGGAAAGAATACCCGGCGTTCCCGTCACGTCTCAAGAGAAGGTGCTCTCCACAGGAAAGGCGAGAGGAACTCCAGGGTCGTGCCACCATTCCAAGTGTCCCCCAGATGTCTAAGTCTATTCCAGAGGAACCTGTTTGCCCTGCACTGCCTCGACTTTCACGTCGAGGATCGACTCCCACCACGGTGGCACGTCGGACAGCCCTGTGGGAAAGCCTCGTGGGATAGCCTCGGGGGAAGACTCGAGGGAAAGCCACGGATCCCTTGATCCATGCGACCGGAAGCGTGACACTGCTGCAACAGCTCGGGAGGAAATCGCCCGTGCATGGCCCCACTCTAGACGAGAACTGACTTCCTGGGGGAGAATCCAGAAGTACTCCAAGGTCCATGTCAGCACTGGAGAAGAATCCTCAGAATCTGGCCCCGAATCTACACAAGGTCTTAGGCCCGGCATCGACGGGAGAGGAATCCTGAGAGGCCCCCAAGCAACTCGCATTGAGACTGGCCTTTCCTGAGGCCATCAGAGCGGGTCCCTGAGGTCCCCGACATAAGTCGAGAGCACCTGCCGCAACTCGAGAAAATCCAGGAGGTTCTGCCCTCCAGGCGAGATGAGGCCCATTTCCGCTGAGGCGTATCGAGGCTAATCACACCTAACCTCTGGAACTTCCAAAGGCTCCTTCACACCCTTTCGGCAACTCAAGAAGTTCCCCCACATACCCGTCTCCACTCGAGAGAAAGCAGGAGCGTCCCGCCCACATCCAGAGGAGCCCCGTTTCAGTCTCGTAGCACGAGATGAGGGATCCTTTTCCTTATTGGTCCGGAAAGAATTCCCGGCTTTCCCGTCGCATCTCAAGAGAAGACGCTCTCCACAGGAAAGGTGAGAGGAACTCCAGGGTCGTTCCACCATTCCAAGAGTCCCCCAGATGACTCAGTCCATTCCAGGGGAACCTGTTTTCCCTGCACTGCCTCGACTATCACGCCGAGGATCGACTCACACCATGGTGGCACGTGGAACAGCCCTGTGGGAAAGCCTCGTGGGAAAGCCTCGTGGGAAAGCCTCGTGGGAAAGCCTCGAGGGAAAGCCACAGATCCCTTGATCCACGTGAGGGAAAGCGTGACACTGCTGCTACAGCTTGGGAGGAAGGCGCACGTGCATTCCCCCACTCGAGACGAGGACTGACTCCCCTGGGGAGACTCCAGAAGTACCCCAAGATCCATGTCAGCACTGGAGACGAATCCTCAGGTTCGACCCCGACTCCACACAAGGTCTTAGGCCCTGGTAAAGATGGGAGACGAATCCCGAGAGGCCTCTTGGCAGCTTGCATGAGGACTGGACTTTATTGAGCCCAACAGAACTCGTCCCTGATGTCCCACTCGTAACTCGAGAGCACCTCTCTCAACTCAGCAAAATCCAGGAGGTTCTCCCCTCCAGGCGAGATGAGGCCCTTTTCCGCTGAGGCGTCTCGAGGCTAATCACACCTAATATCTGGAATTTCCAAAGACTCTTTTAAACCCTTGTACTACTCAAGAATTTCCCACAGGAACGTCTCCACTCGGGAAACAAAGTTAGGGTCTAACTCACATTCAGATGTTCCATTTTTCCGCATCTTTGCGGGGAATGAGGGACCCTTACACATCAGCTGAACTTTCGGGATTACTCTCCAGAAGATGCCGAGGCCTAAGACCTTGTTTTGAGTCAGGGCCCAAATCTGAATTAGCTAGGAGGGGAAAACCTCCTGTTTACAGTCACTAGGATCAAGGGATCTGTGGTTTTCCCTCGAGGCTTTCCCAGGACGCTTTCCCACAAGGCTGTCCTATGTGCCACCTTGGTGTGAGTCGATCCTTGGCGTTAAAGTTGAGGCAGTGCAGGGAAAACAGTTTCCTCTGGAATAGACTGAGACATCTGGGGAACTCTTGGAATGGAGGCACGAATCTGGAGTTGCTCTCGCATTTCCTGTGGAGAGCGCCTCCTCTTGAGATGTGAGGGGAATGCCGGGAATTCTTTCCCGACCACGCAGGGAAAGGATCTCACCTCTCGAGCTATGAGGCGGAAACGGGCCTCCTCTGGATGTGGGCGGGACTCTCGTGCTTCCTCTCGAGTGAAGATGGGTATGTCGGGGAACTTCTAAAGTTGCAGGAAGGGTGTGAAGGACCCTTTGGAAGTTCCAGAGGTTAGGTGTGATTAGCCTCCAGACGCCTCAGCGGAAATGGGCCTCATCTCGCCTGGAGGGGAGAACCTCTTGGATTTTCTACAGTTGCGGCAGGTGCTCTCGACTTAGGATGGGGACCTCAGGGACCCGCTCTGGTGGCCTCAGGAAAGGCCAGTCCCCATGCGAGTTGCTCGGGGGCCTCTCGGGATTCCTCTCCCGTCGATGCTGGGGCCTAAGACCTTGTGTGGAGTTGGTGCCGGAACCTGAGGATTCCTCTCCAGTGCTGACATGGATTTTGGGGTACTTCTGGAGTCTCCCCAGGGGAGACAGTCCTCGTCTCGAGTTGGGGCATGCACGTGCGATTTCCTCCCAAGCTGTAGCAGCAGTGTCATGCTTCCCGTCGAGTGGATCAAGGGATCTGTGGCTTTCCCTCGAGCCTTTCACTGGAGGCTTTTTCACGAGGCTATCCCACAAGTCTGTCCCACGTGCCACCGTGGTGTGAGTCGATCCTCGGCTTGAAAGTCGAGGCAGTGCAGGGAAAACAGGTTTCCCTGGAATGGACTGAGACATCTGGGGTCTCTGGGAATGGTGGCACGACCCTGGAGTTCCTCTCGCCTTTCCGGTGGATGGCGCCTCGTCTTGAGATGCGACAGGAACGCCGGGAATTCTTTCGCGACTACCCAGAGAAAGGATCCCTCCTCTCGAGATAGGAGGCGGAAACGGGGCTCCTCTGGATGTGGGAGGGATCTCGTGCTTCCTCTCCAATGGAGACTGGTATGTCGGGGAACTTGTTGAGTTGCATCAAGGGTGTGAACTACCCTTTGGAAGTTCCAGAGGTTAGGTGTGATTAGCCTCGAGACGCCTCAGCGGAAATGGGCCTCATCTGGATTGGAGGGGATAACCTCCTGGATTTTCTCGAGTTGCAGCAGGTGCTCTCAACTTATGACGGGGACATCAGGGACCCATCTGGTGGCCTCAGGAAAGGCCAGTCCCCATGCAAGTTCCTCGGGGGCCTCTCGGGATTACTCCCCCGTCGATGCTGGGGCCTAAGACCTTGTCTGGAGTCGGTTCGGAACCTGAGGATTCCTCTCCAGTGAAGACATGGATCTTGGGGTACTTCCGGACTCTCCCCAGGGGAGTCAGTCCTCGTCTCGAATGGGGGCATGCACTTGAGCTTTCCTCCCGAGGTGTAGCAGCAGTGTCAGGCTTCCCTTCGCGTGGATCAAGGGATCAGTGGCTTTCCCTCGATGCTTTCCCACGAGGCTTTCCCACGAGGCTTTCCCACAGGGCTGTCGCACGTGCCACAGTGGTGTGAGTCGATCCTGGCTTTGATAGTCGAGGCAGTGCAGGGAAAACTGGTTTCTCTGGAATGAACTGAGACATCTGGGGGACTCTGTAAATGGTGGCACTACGCTGGAGTTACTCTCGCCTTTCCTGTGGCGAGCGCCTCCTCTTGAGATGCGATAGGAACGCCGGGAATTCTTTCCCGACCACACAGGGAAAGGATCCCTCCTTTCGAGCAAAGAGGCTGAAACGGGGCTCCTCTGGATGTGGGTCGGACTCTCGTGCTTCCTCTCGAGTGGAGACGGGTATGTCGGGCAACTTCTTGAGTTGCCTCAAGGGTGTGAAGGACCCTTTGGAAGTTCCAGAGGTTATGTGATTAGCCTCGAGAAGCCTCAGCGGAAAAGGGCCTCCATTCGCCCGGAGGGGAGAACCTCCTGGATTTTCTTGAGTTGGGGCAGGTGCTCTCGACTTCCGACGGGGACCTCAGGGACCCGCTCTGTTGGCCTCAGGAAAGGCCAGTCCCATGCGAGTTGCTCGGGGGCCTCTCGGGATTCCTCTCCCGGCCATGCCAGGGTCTAAGACCTTGTGTGTAGCAGGTGCCGTAACCTGAGGATTCCTGTCCAGTGCTGACATGGATCTTGGGGTATTTCTGGAGTCTCCCTAGGGGAATCAGAGCTCGTCTAGAGTGGGGGCATGCACGTGCGCTTTACTCCCGAGCTGTAGCAGCAGTGTCACGCTTCCCTTCGCGTGGATCAAGGGATCTGTGGCTTTCCCTCAAGGCTTTCCCACGAGTCTTTCCCACGAGGCTTTCCCACAGGGCTGTCCCATGTGCCACCTCGGTGTGAGTCGATCCTCGGCTTGAAAGTTGAGGCAGTGCAGGGAAAACAGGTTTCCCTGGAATGGAATGAGACATCTGGGGGACTCTGGGAATGGTGGCACGACGCTGGAGTTCCTCTCGCCTTTCCTGTGGAGATCGCCTCCTCTAAAGATGCGACGGGAATGCCGGGAATTCTTTCCCGACCACGCAAGGAAAGGATACATCCTCTCGAGCTAGGAGGCAGAAACGGGGCTCCTCTGGATGTGGGCGGGACTCTCGTGCTTCCCCTCGAGTGGAGACGTGTATTTCAGGGAACTTCTTGAGTTGCATCCATTGTGTGAAGGACGCCTTGCAAGTTCTAAGGTTAGGTGTGATTAGCCTGGAGACACATCAGCAGAAATGGGCCTCATCTCGCCTGGAGGGGAGAACCTCCTGGATTTTCTCGAGTTGCAGCAGGTGATTTCGACTTACGACGGGAACCCCAGGGACCCGCTCTGGTGGCCTCAGGAAAGGCCAGTCCCCATGCGAGTTGCTCGGGGGCCTCAGGGGATTCCTCTCCCGTCGATGCCGGGGGCTAAGACCTTGTGTGGAGTCCGTGCCGGAACCTGAGTATTCCTCAGCAGTGCTGACATGGATCTTGTGGTACTTCTGGAGTCTCCCCAGGGGAGTCAGTCCTCGTCTCGAGTGGGGGCATGCACGTGCGCTTTCCTCCCGAGGTGTAGCAGCAGTGTCACGCTTCCATTTGCGTGGATCAAGGGATCTTTGGCTTTCCCTCGAGGCCATCCCCCGAGGCTTTCCCACGAGGTTTTCCCACTGGTCTGTCCCACGTGCCACTGTGGTGTGAGTCGATCCTCGGCTTGAAAGTCGAGGCAGTGCAGGGAAAACAGTTTTCCCTGGAATGGACTGAGACATCTGGGGGACTCTGGGAATTGTGGCACGACCCTGGAGTTCCTCTCGCCATTCCTGTGGAGAGGGCCTCGTTTTGAGATGTGACGGGAACGCTGGGAATTCTTTCCCGACCACGCCAGGAAAGGATCCCTCCTCTTGAGCTAGGAGGCGGAAACGGGGCTCATCTGGATGTGAGCGGGACTCTCTTGCTTCCTCTCGAGTGGAGACGGGTAGCTCGGGGAACTTCTTGAGCTGCAGCAAGGGTGTGAAGGGCGCTTTGGAATTACCAGACGTTAAGTGTGATTTGACTCGAGACACCTCAGCGGAAATGGGCCTCATCTCGCCTGGAGGGGAAAACCTCCTAGATTTTCTCGAGTTGCGGCAGGTGCTCTCGACTTACGACGGGGACCTCAGGGACCCGCACTGGTGGCCTCAGGAAAGGCCAATCCCCATGCGAGTTGCTCGGGGGACTGTCGGGATCCCTCTCCTGTCGATACCGGGGCCTAACGCCTTGTGTGGAGGCAGTACCAGAACCTGAGGATTCCTCTCCAGTGCTGACATGGATCTTGGGGTAATTCTGGAGTCTCCCCAGGGGAGTCAGTCCTCTTATCGGGAGGAGACATGCAGGTGCGCTTTCCTCCCGAGCTGTAGCAACAGTGTCACGCTTCCCTTCGCATGGATCAAGGGATCTGTGGCTTTCCCACGAGGCTTTCCCACAGGCCTGTCCCACGTGCCACCGAGGTGTGAGTCATACCTGGGCTTGAAAGTAAAGGCCTTACAGGGAAAACAGGTTACCCTTTAATGGACTGAGACATCTGGGGGACTCTGGGAATGATGGAACGACTTTGGAGTTCCTCTCGCTTTTCCTGTGGAGAGCGCCTCCTCCTGAGATGCGACGGGAAAGCCGGGAATTCTTTCCTGACCACGCAGGGAAAGGATCCCTCCTCTCGAGCTAGGAGGCGGAAACGGGGCTCCTCTGGATGTGGGCAGGACTCTCGTGCTTCCTCTCGAGTGGAGACGGTATGTCGGGGAACTTCTTGAGTTGCAGCAAGGGTGTGAAGGACCCTTTGGAAGTTCCAGAGGTTAGGTGTGATTAGCCTTGAGATGCCTCAGCGGAAATGGGCCCCATCTCGCCTGGAGCGAAGAACCTCCTGGATTTCCTCGAGTTGCGGCAGGTGCTCTTGACTTACCATGGGGACCTCAGGGACCCGTTCTGATGGCCTCAGGAAGGCCAGTCCCCATGCGAACTGCTCAGGGGACTCTAGGGATTCCTCTCACGTCCATGCCGGGGCTTAAGACGTTGTGTGGAGTCAGTGCCGGAACCTGAGTATTCCTCTCCAGTGCTGACATGGATCTTGGGGTACTTCTGGAGTCTCCCCTGCGGAGTAAGTCCTCATATCGAGTGGGGGCATGCCCGTGCACTTTCCTCTCGAGCTGAAGCAGCAGTGTCACCCTTCCCTTCGAGTGGATCAAGAGATCTGTGGATTTCCCTCGAGGCATTCCCACGAGGCTTTCCCATGAAGCTTTCCCACAGTGCTGTCCCACGTGCCACCGTGGTGTGAGTCGATCCTCGGCTTGTAGTCGAGCCAGTGCAGGGAAAACAGGTTTCCCTGGAATGGACTGAGACATCTGGGGGACTCAGGGAATGGTGGCACGACCCTGGAGTTCCTCTCGCCTTTCCTGTGGAGAGCGCCTCCTCTTGAAATGCGTCGAGAAAGCCGGGAATTCTTTCCCGACCACGCTGGGAAAGGATCCCTTCTCTCGAGATAGGAGGCGGAAATGGGGCTCCTCTGGATGTGGGCGGGACTCTCGTGCTTCCTCTCGAGTGGACACGGGTTTGTCGGGGAACTTCTTGAGTGGCAGCAAGGGTGTGAAGGACCCTTTGTAAGTTCCAGAGGTTAGATGTGATTAGCCTCGAGACACCTCAGCGGAAATGGGCCTCATCTCGCCTGGAGGGGAGAACCTCCTGGATTTTATCGAGGTGCGGCAGGTGCTCTCGACTTACGACGGCGACCTCAGGGCCCCGCTGTGGTTGCCTCAGGAAAGGCCAGTCCCCATGCGAGTTGCTCTGGGGCCTCTCGGGATTCCTCTCCCGTCGATGCTGGTGCCTAAGACCTTGTGAGGAGTCAGTGCCGAAACCTGAGGATTCCTCTCCTGTGCTGACATGGATCTTGGGGTACTTCTGGAGTCTCCCCAGGGGAGTCAGTCCTCTTCTCGAGTGGGAGAATGCACGTGCGCTTTCCTCCCGAGCTGTAGCAGCAGTGTCGCGCTTCCCTTCACGTGGATCAAGGGATATGTGGCTTTCCCACGAGGCTTTCCCACGAGGCTTTCCCACAGGTCTATCCCACGTGCCACCGTGGTGTGAGTCGATCCTCGGCTTGAAAGTCGAGGCAGTGCCGGGAAAACAGGTTTCCCTGGAATGGACTGAGACATCTGGCAGACTCTGGGAATGGTGGCACGACCCTGGAGTTCCTCTCGTTTTTCCTGTGGAGAGCGCCTCCTCTTGAGATGTGACGGGAACGCTGAGAATTCTTTCCCGACCACGCAGGGAAAGGATCCCTCCTCTCGAGCTATGAGGCAGAAACGAGGCTCCTCTGGATGTGGTTGTGCCTCTCGTGCTTCCTCTCGAGTGGACACGGGTTTTTTGGGGAACTTCTTGAGTGGCAGCAAGGGTGTGAAGGACCCTTTGTAAGTTCCAGAGGTTAGGTGTGATTAGCCTCGAGACCCCTAAGCGGAAATGGGCCTCATATCGCCTGGAGGGGAGAACCTCCTGGATTTTCTCGAGTTGCAGCAGGTGCTCTCGACCTACGACGGGGACCTCAGGGACCCGCTATGGTGGCGTCAGGAAAGTCCAGTCCCCATGCCAGTTGCTCGGGGTCCTCTCGGGATTCCTCTTCCGTCGATGCCGGTGCCTAAGACCTTGTGTGGAGTCGGTGCTGGAACCTGAGTATTCCTCTCCAGTGCTGACATGGATCTTGGCGTACTTCTGGAGTCTCCCCAGGGGAGTCAGTCCTCGTCTCGAGTGGGGGCATGCACGTGCGCTTTCCTCCCGAGCTGTAGCAGCAGTTTCACGCTTCCCTTCTGGTTGATCCAAGGGATCTGTGGCTTTCCCTCGAGGAGATCCCGCTAGGCTTTCCCACGAGGCTTTCACACAGGGCTGTCCCACGTGCCACCGTGGTGTGAGTCGATCCTCGGCGTGAAAGTCGAGGCAGTGCAGGGAAAACAGTTTCCTCTGGAATGGACTGAATCATCAGTGAGACTCTGGGAATGGTGGCACGACCCTGGAGTTTCTCTCGCCTTTCCTGTGGATAGCGCCTCCTCTTGAGATGCGATGGGATTGCCAGGAATTCTTTCCCGACCAAGCAGGAAAGGATCCCTCATCTGGAGTACGAGGCGGAGACGGGGCTACTCTGAATGTGGGTGGGAACATCTTGCTTCCTCTCGAGTGGAGACGGATATGTGGTGGAACTTCTTGAGTTGCAGCAAGGGAGTGAAGGACCCTTAAGAAGTTCCAGAGGTGAGGTGTGACTAACCTCGAGACGCCTGAGAGGAAATGGGCCTCATCTCGCCTGAAGGGGAGAACCTCCTGGATTTCTCGAGTTCCGGCAGGCGTTCTCGACTTATGACAGGAACCTCAGGGACCCGCTCTGGCGGCCTCAGTAAAGGCCAATCCCCATGTGATTTGCTCTGGGGCCTCTCGGGATTCCTGTGCCTTTGATGCCAGCGCCTAAGTCCTTGTGTGGAGTCGGGCCTGGAACCTGTGGATTCCTCTCCATTGCTAACATGGATATTGGGGTACTTCTGGAGTCTCCCCAGGGGAGTAAGTCGTCGTCTTGAGTGGGGGCATGCACGTGCGCTTTCCTCCCAAGCTGCAGCAGCAGTGTCACGCTACCCTTCGCGTGGATAAAGGGATCTGTGGCTTTCCCTCGAGGCTTTCCCACGAGGCTTTCCCACGAGGCTTTCCCACAGGGCTGTCCAACGTGCCACTGTTGTGTGAGTCGATCCTCGGCTTGGAAGCCGAGGCAGTTCAGGGAAAACAGTTTTCCCTGGAATGGACTGAGACATCGAGGGTCTCTGGGAATGGTGGCACGACCCTGGAGTTCCTCTCCCTTTTCCTGTGGAGAGTGCCTCCTTTTCATCTGCGACGGGAACGCCGGGAATTCTTTCCCGACCACGCAGGGAAAGGATGCCTCCTCTCGAGGTATAAGGCAGAAACGGGGCTCCTCTGGATGTGGGCGGGACTCTCCTGCTTCCTCTCAAGTGGAGACGGGTATGTCGGGGAACTTCTTGAGTTGCAGCAAGGGTGTGAAGGACCTTTGGAAGTTCCAGAGCTTAGGTGTGATTAGCCTCGAGACGCCTCGGCGGAAATGGGCCTCATCTCGCCTGGAGGGGAGAACCTCCAGGATTTTCTCGAGTTGTGGCAGGTGCTCTCGACTTACGACGGGGACCTCAGGGACCCGCTCTCGTGGCCTCAGGAAAGGCCAGTCCCCATGCGAGTTGCTTGGGGGGCTCTCGGGAATCCTCTCCCGTCAATGCCGGTGCCTAAGACCTTGTGTGGAGTGGTGCAGGAAACTGAGGATTCCTCTGCAGTGCAGACATGGATCTTGGGGTACTTCTGGAGTCTCCCCAGGGGAGTCAGTCCTCGTCTCCAGTGGGGGCATGCACGTGCACTTTCCTCCCGAGCTGTAGCAGCAGTGTCACGCTTCCCTTCGTGGTGATCAAGGGATCTGTGGCTTTCTCTCAAGGCTTGCCCACGAGGCTTTCCCACAGGGCTGTCCCATGTGCCACCGTGGTGTGATTCGATCTTCGGCTTGAGAGTCTAGGCACTGCAGGGAAAACAGGTTTCCCTGAAAGGACTGAGTCATCTTCTGGAGTCTGGGAATGGTGGCACGACCCTGGAGTTCCTCTCGCCTTTCCTGTGTAGAGGGACTCCTCTTGAGATACGATGAGAACGCCAGGAATTCTTTCACGACCACACAGGAAAGGAACCCTCCTCTCGAGCTATGAGTCGGAAACGGGGCTCCTCTGGATGTGGGCGGGACGCTCGTGCTTCCTCTCCAGGGGAGACGGGTTTGTCGGGCACCTATCGAGTTACAGCAAGTGTGTGAAGGACCATTTGGAAGTTCCAGAGGTTAGGTGTGATTTGCCTCGAGACGCCTCAGCGGAAATGGGCCTCATCTCGCCTGGAGGGGAGAACCTCCTGGATTTTCTCGAGTTGCGGCACGAGATCTCGACTTACGACGGGGACCTCAGTGACCCGCTCTGCTGGCCTCAGGAAAGTCCAGGCCCCATGCGAGTTGTTCGGAGTCCTCTCGGGATTCCTCTCCCGTCGATGCCGGGGCCTATGACCTTGTGTGGAGACGGTGTCGGAAACTGAGGATTCCTCTCCAGTGCTGACATGGATCTTGCAGTACTTCTGGAGTCTCCCCAGGGGAGTCAGTCCTCCTCTCGGGTGGGGGAATGCACGTGGGCTTTCCTCCCGAACTGTAGCAGCAGTGTCTCGCTTCCCTTAGTGTGGATCAAGGGATCTGTGGCTTTCCCTCGAGGCTTTCCCACGAGGCTTTCCCACGAGTCTCTCTCACAGGGCTGTCCCACGTGCCACCGTGGTGTGAGTCGATCCTCAACTTGAAAGTCGAGGCAGTGCAGGGAAAAAAGATTTTCGTGGAATGGACTGAGACATCTGGGGAACTCTGGGAATGGTGGCACGACCCTGGAGTTCCTCTCTCCTTTCCTGTGGAGAGCGTCTTCTCTTGAGATGCGACGGGAACGCCGGGAATTCTTTCCCGACCACGCAGGGAAAGGATCCCTCCTTCGAGGTAGGAGGCAGAAACGGGGCTCCTCTGGATGTGGGCGGGACTCTCGTGCTTCCTCTCGAGTGGAGACGGGTATGTCGGGGAACTTCTTGAGTTGCAGCAAGGGTGTGAAGGACACTTTGGAAGTTCCAGAGGTTAGGTGTGATTAGCCTCGAGATGTCTCAGTGGAAATGGGCCTCATCTCGTCTGGAGGGGAGAACCTCCTGGATTTTCTGGAGTTGCGGCAGGTTCTCTCGACTTACAACGGGGCCCTCAGGGACCCGCTCTGGTGGCCTCAGGAAAGGCCAGTCCCAATGCTAGTTGCTCGGGGGCCTCTCGGGATTCCTCTCCCGTCTATGCCGGGGCCTAAGACCTTGTGTGGAGTCGGTGCCGGAACCTGAGGATTCCTCTCCAGTGCTGACATGGATCTTGGGGTACTTCTGGAGTCTCCCCAGGGAAGTCAGTCCTCGTCTTGAGTGGGGGAATGCTCGTGCCCTTTCCTCCTGAGCTGTAGCAGCAGTGTCACGCTTCCCTTCGCATCGAACAAGAGATCAGTGGCTTTTCCTCGAGGATTTCCCACGAGGCTTTCCCACGAGGCTTTCCCACAGGGCTGTCCCACGTGCCACCATGGTGTGAGTCGATCCTCGGCTTGAAAGTCGAGGCAGTGCAGGGAAAACAGATTTCCCAGGAATGGACTGAGACATTGGGGGACTCTGGGAATGGTGGCACGACCCTGGAGTTCCCCTCGCCAATTCTGTTGAGAGCGCCTCCTCTTGAGATGCGACGGCAACGCCGCGAATTCTTTCCCAACCACGCAGGGAAAGGATCCCTCCTCTCGAGCTATGAGGCGGAAACGGGGCTCCTCTGGATGTGGGCGGGACTCTTGTGCTTCCTCTCGAGTGGAGACTGGTATGTCGGGGAACTTCTTGAGTTGCAGCAAGGGTGTGAAGGACCTTTTGGAAGTTCCAGAGGTTAGGTGTGATTAGCGTCGAGACGCCTCAGCGGAAATGGGCTTCATCTCTCCTGGAGGGGACAACCTCCTGGATTTTCTCGAGTTGCGGCAGGTGCTCTCGTCTTACGAAGGGGACCTCAGGGACCCGCTCTGGTGGCCTCAGGAAAGGCCAGTCCCCATGCGAGTTGCTCGGGGGCCTCACGGGATTCCTCTCCCGTCGATGCCGGGGCCTAAGACCTTGTGTGGAGTCGGTGCCGGAACCTGAGAATTCCTCTCCAGTGCTGACAAGGATCTTGGGGTACTTCTGGAGTCTCCCCAGGGGAGTCAGTCCTCGTCTCGAGTGGGGGCATCCACGTGTGCTTTCCTCCGGAGCTGTAGCAGCAGTGTCATGCTTCCCGTCCCGTGGATCAAGGGATCAGTGGCTTTCCCAAGAGGTTTTCACACGATGCTTTCCCACAGTTCTGTGCAACGTGCCACTGTTTTGTGAGTCGATCCTGGGCATGAAAGTCCAGGCAGTGCAGGGAAAACAGTTTCCTCTGAAATGGACTGAGACATCTGGGGACTCTTGAATTTTGGCATGTTCATCTCACCTTTCCTGTGTATAGCGGCTCTTCATGAGATGCGATGCGAACGCCGGGAATTCTTTCCCTAATAAGAAGTGAGAGGATCTCTTATTTCGAGCTACAAGTCGGAAACGGGGCTCCTCTGGATGTGGGCGGGACCCTCGTGCTTCCTCTCGTGTGGAAACGAGTATGTTGGGGAACTTCTTGAGTTGCAGAAATGGTGTGAATGAACCTTTGGAAATTTCAGAGGTTACGTGTGATTAGCCTCGAGACGCCTCAGCAGAAATGGGCCTCATCTCACCTGGAGGGCAGAACCTCCTGGATTTTCTCGAGTTGCGGCAGGTGCTCTCGACTTACGACTGGGACCTCAGGGACCCGCTCTGGTGGCCTCAGGAAAGGCCAGTCCCCAGGCGAGTTGCTCAGGGGCCTCTTGGGATTCCTCTCCCATCGATGCCGGGGCCTAAGACCTTGTGTGGAGTCGCGGCTGAAACCTGAGGATTCCTCTCCAGTGCTGACATGTATCTTGGGGTAATTCTGGAGTTTCCCCAGGAGATTCAGTACTCGTCTCGTGTGGGGGCATGCACGTGCGCTTTCTTCTCAAGCTGTAGCAGCTGTGTCATGCTTTCCGTCGCTTGGATCAAGGGCTCTGTGGCTTTCCCTCGAGGCTATCCCACGAGGCTGTCCCACGAGTCTTTCCCACAGGGCTGTGCATGTGCCACCGTGGAGCGAGTCGATCCTCTGCGTGAAAGTGGAGGCACAGCAGGGAAAACAGTTTCCTCTGGAAAGGATTGAAACATCTGGCCGACTCTTAGAATGGCGGCACGACCCTGGAGTTCCTCTCCCCTTTCATGTGGAGAGCGCCTCTTCTTGAGATTCGACGGCAACGCCGGGAAATCTTTCCCGTCCAAGCTGGGAAAGGAACCGAAATCTCGAGCTACGAGGCGGATCGGGGCTCGTCTGGATGTGTGCGGAACCCTCGTGCTTCCTCTAGAGTGGAGACGGGTATGTCGGCGAAATTCTTGAGTAGCAGAAATGGTGAGAAGGACCCTTTGGAATTTAGAGAGATTAGGTGTGATTAGCCTCGAGAAGGCTCAGAGGAAATGGGCCTCATCTCACCTGGAGGGGAGAACCACCTGAATTTTCTCTAGTTGTGGCAGGTGCTCTCCAACTAGGATGGGGACCTCAGGGACCCGCTCTGCAGGCCTCAGGAAAGGCCAGTTCCCATGCAGTTGCCAGCGGGCCTCTAGGGATTCCTTTCCCGTCGATGCCAGGGCCTAAGACCTAGTGTGGATTCGGGGCCAGAACCTGAGGTTTCCTCTCCAGTGGTGACATGGAGTTTGGGGTTCTTCTATAGTCTCCCCAGGGGAGTCAGTCCTCGTCTCCAGTCGGTACATGTACGTGCGCTTTCCTCCCGAGCTGTAGCAGCAGTGTCACGCTTCCCTTCACGTGGATCAAGGGATCTGTGGCTTTCCCTCGAGGCTTTCCCACGAGGCTTTCCCACAGGGCTGTCCCACGTGCCACCGTGGTGTGAGTCGATCCTCGGCTTGAAAGTCAAGGCAGTGCAGGGAAAACAGGTTGCTCTGGAATGGACTGAGACATCTGGGGTACTCTGGGAATGGTGACACGACCCTGGAGTTCCTCTCACCTTTCCTGTGGAGAGGGCCTCCTCTTGAGATGCCACGGGAACGCCGGGAATGCTTTCCCGAATAAGCAGGGAAAGGATCCGTCATCTCTAGCTACGAGGCGGAAACGGGGCACCTCTGGATGTACGAGGGACCCTCGTGCTTCCTCTCGAGTGGAGACAGGAGTGTCGGGGAACTTCTCGAGTTGCAGTAAGGGTATGAAGGACCATTTCGAAGTTCCAGACTTTAAATGTGCTTTGCACCGAGACGCCTCAGAGGAAATGGGGTCATCTTTCCTGGACGGGAGAACCTCCTAGATGTTTTCGAGTTGCGGCAGGTGCTCTTGACTTATGACAGGGACTTCAGGGACCTGCTCTGGTGGCCTCATGAAAGGCCAGTCTCCAGGCGATTACGTTAGGGAGCCTCTCGGAAATTCTCTCCCATCAATGCCGGGGACTATGACCTTGTGGGGAGTCGGGACAGGAACCTGAGGATTCCTCTCCAGTGCTGACATGGATCTATGGGTAATTCTGGAGTCTCACCAGGCAGTCATGCCGCTTCTCAAGTCGGGGCATGCACGAGCGATTTCCTCCTGAGCTGTAGCAGCAGTGTCACTCTTCATACCTCAGTGGAAATGGGCCTCATCTCGCCTGCAGGGGAGAACCTCCTGGACTTTCTCGAGTTGCGACACGTGCTCTCGACATAAGAAGGGTCCTCAGGGACCAGCTTTTGTGGCATCACGAAAGGCCTATCCTCCTCCGAGTTACTAGGTGCCCACTCAGGATTCCTCTCCCTTTGATGCCCGGGCCTAAGACCATGTGTTGAGTCGGGGCCGGCACCTGAGTGTTGCTTTCCAGTGGTGACAAGGACATTGGTGTACTTCTGGAGTCTCCACATGGGAGTAAGTCCTCAGCTCCAGTGGGAGCATGCACGAGCGCTTTCGTCCTAAGATGTAGCAGCAGTGTCAGGCTTCCCGACGCGTGGATCAAGGGATCTATGGCTTTCCCTCAAGGCTTTCCCATGAGGCTTTCCCTCGAAGCTTTCCACAGGGCTGTCACACATGCCACCGTGGTGTGAGTCGATCCTCAGCTTGAAAATCGAGGCAGTGCATGGAAAACAGTTCCTCTGGAATGGACTGAACATCTGGGGTACTCTTGGAATGGAGGCACGACACTGGAGTTCCTCTCGCCTTTCCTGTGGAGAGCGCCTCCTCCTGAGATGCACAGGAACGCCGGGAATTCTTTCCCGACCACGCAGGGAAAGGATCTCTCCTCACGAGGTACGAGGCGGAAATGGGCCTCTTCTGGATGTGGGCGGACACTTGTGCTTCCTCTCGAGTGGAGACGGGTATGTCGGGGAACTTTTTCAGTTGCAGCAAGCGTGTGAAGTACCCTTTGAAGTTCCAGAGGTCAGGTGTGATTCGCCTGGAGACATCTCAGCGGAAATGGGCCACATCTCGCCTGGAGGGGAGAACCTCTTGGATACTCTCGAGTTGCGGCAGGTGCTCTCGACTTACACCGGAACCTCAGGGAACCTCCCTGCTGGCCTCAGGAAAGGCCAGTCCCCATGCGAGTTGCTCGGGGGCCTCTCGGGATTCCTCTCCCGTCGATTCCGGGGGTAAGACCTTGTGTGGATTCAGGGCCGGAACCAGAGGATTCCTCTCCAGTGCTGACACGGATCTAGGGGTACTTTAGGAGTCTCCCTGGGGAGTCAGTCCTCATCTCCTGAGGGGGCATGCACGTGCGCTTTCCTCCCCAGCTGTAGCAGCATTGTCACACTTACCATCGGGTGCATCAAGGGATTTGTGGCTTTCCCTAGAGGCTTTCCCACGAGGCTTTCCCACTGGGCTGTCCCACGTGCCACCATGGTGTGAATCGTTCCTCGGCTTGAAAATCGAGGCAGTGCAGGGAAAACAGGTTCCTCTGGAATGGATTGAAACCTCTGGAGGACTCTTGAAATGGTGTCACGACCATGGAGATCCTCTCGCCTTTCCAGTAGGGCGCGCCTCCTGTAGAGATGTTACGGGAACGCCGGGAATTCATTCCAACCAAGCAGGGAAAAAATCCCTAATCTCGAGCTTCGAGGCGGAAACGGGGCTTCTCCGGATATGGGCGGGACCCTCGTGCTTTGTCTCGAGTGGAGACGGGTATGTCGGGGGAATTCCTGAGTTGCAGCAAGGGTGTGAAGGACCCTTTGGAAGTTCCAGAGGTTAGGTGTGATTAGCCTCGAGACGCCTCAGCAGAAATGGGCCTCATCTCGACTCGAGGGGAGAACCTGGGCACTCTCCACAGGAAAGCCGAGAGTAACTCCATGGTCGTGACACCATACCAAGAGTCCCCCAGATGTCCCAGTCCATTCCAGAGGAACCTATTATCCCTGCACTGCCTCGACTTTCACGTCTAGGATCGACTCACACCCCCGTGGCACGTGGGACAGCCCTGTCGGAAAGCCTCGTGGGAAAGCCTCGAGGGAAACCACAGATCCCTTGATCCACGCGACGGGGAGCGTGACACGTCTGCTACAGCTGAGGAGGAAAGCGCACGTGCATACCCCCACTCGAGACGAGATCTGACTGCCCTGGGGTGACTCTGGAAGTATCCCAATTCCATGGCAGCACTGGAGAGGAATCCTCAGGTTATGGCACCGACTCCACACAAGGTCTTAGTCCCCGGCATCGACGGGAGAGGAATCCCGAGAGGGCCCCGAGCAACTCGCATGGGGACTGGCCTTTCCTGAGGCCACCAGAGCGGGTCCCTGAGGTCCTCGTCGAAAGTCGAGAGCACCTGTCGCAACTCGAGAAAATCCAGGAGGTTCTCCCTTCCAGGCGAGATGAGGCCCATTTCAGCTCAGGCGTCTCGAGGCTAATCACACCTAACCTCTGGAAATTCCAAAGGGTCCTTCACACCCTTGCTGCAACTCAAGAAGTTCCCCGACATACCCGTCTCCACTCGAGAGGAAGCACGAGAGTCCCGCCCACATCCAGAGAAGCCCCGTTTCCACCTATTATCTCGAGAGGAGGGATACTTTCCCTGCGTGGTCGGGAAAGAATTCCCGGCGTTCCCCTCGCATCTGAAGAGGACGCACTCTCCACAGGAAAGGCGAGAGGAACTCCAGGTTCGTGTCACCATTTCCAGAATCCCGAGATATCTCGGTCAATTCCAGGGAAACCTGTTTTTCCTGCACTGCCTCGACTTTCAAGCCGAGGATCGACGCACACCACGGTGGCAGGTGGGACAGCCCTGTGGGAAAGCCTCGTGAGAAAGTCTCGTGGGAAAGCCTCAAGGGAAAGCCACTGATCACTTGATCCACGCGAAGGGAAGCGTGACACTGCTGCTACACTCGGGAGGAAAGCGCACGTGTATGACCCCACGCGAGACGAGGATCGACTCCCCTGGGGAGACTCCAGAAGTACCCCAAGGTCCATGTCAGCCTGAAGAGGAATCCTCAGGTTCCGGCACCGACTCCACACAAGATATTAGGCCCCGGCATCGAAGGGAGAGGAATCCCGAAAGGCCCCCGAGCAACTCGCATGGGGCCTGGCCGTTCCTGAGGCCACCATAGCGGGTCCCTGAGGTCCCCGTCGTAAGTCGAGAGCACCTGCCGCAACTCGAGAAAATCCAGGAGGTTCTCCGCTCCAGGCGAGATGAGGCCCAGTTCCGCTGAGGCGTCTGGAGGCTAATCACACCTAACCTCTGGAACTTCCAAAGGGTACTTCACACCCTTGCTGCCACTCAAGAAGTTCCCCGACATACCCGTCTCGACTCGAGAGGAAGCACGAGAGTTCCGCCCACATCCAGAGGAGCCCCGTTTCCGCCTCCTAGCTCGAGAGGAGGGATCCTTTCCCTGCGTGGTCGGGAAAGAATTCCCTGCGTTCCCTTCGCATCTCAAGAGGAGGCGCTCTCCACAGGAAGGCGAGAGGAACTCCAGGGTCGTGCCACCATTCCCAGAGTCCCCCAGATGTCTATGTCCATTCCAGTGAAACCTGTTTTCCCTGCACTGCCTCGACTTTGAAGCCGAGTATCGACTCACAGCACGGTGAAACGTGGGACAGCCCTGTGGGAAAGCCTCGTGGGAAAGCCTCGTGGGAAAGCCTCGAGGGAAAGCCACAGATCCCTTGATCCACCAGAAGGGAAGCGTGACACTGCTGCTACAGCTCGAAAGGAAAGCGCACGTGCATGCCCCCAATCGAGACGAGGACTGACTCACCTGGGGAGACTCCAGAATACCCCAAGATCCATGTCAGCACTGGAGAGGAATGCTCAGGTTCCGGCACCGACTCAACACAAGATCTTAGGCCCCGGCATCGAAGGGAGAGGAATCCCGAGAGGCCCCCGAGCAACTCGCATGGGGACTGGCCTTTCCTGAGGCCACCAGAGCGGGTCCCTGAGGTCCCCGTCGTAAGTCGAGAGCACCTGCCGCAACTCGAGAAAATCCAGGAGGTTCTCCCCTCCAGGCGAGATGAGGCCCATTTCTGCAGAGGCGTCTCGAGACTAAAAACGTCTAACATCTGGAACTTCCAAGGGGCCTTCACACCCTTGCTGCAACTCAAGAAGTTCCCCGACATACCCGTCTCCACTCGACAGGAAGCATAAGACTCCCGCGCACATCCAGAGGAGCCCCGTTTCTGCCTCCAGGCTCAAGACAAGGGATCCTTTCCCTGCCCTATCTCTCTCTGTGTGTGG
>NW_017189889.1:0-24561 GCF_001704415.2 Capra hircus | reverse complement strand
ACACAATTGCACTATCACACACGATATTAAAGTAATATACTCAAAACTATCCAAGCCAGGCTTAAGCAATACATGAACCGTGAACTTCCAGATTTTCAACGTGTTTTTATAAAAGACAGAGGAACAGAGATAACATTGCCAACATTCGATGGGATCTTCAGAAAAACAAGAGAGTTCCAGAAAAACAGTGACTTCTGCTTTTTGACTATGCCAAAGCCTTTGATTGTGTGGATCACAATAAACTGTGAAAGATTGTGAAAGAGACCACCTGACCTGCCTCTGTTGAAACCTATATGCAGGTCAGGAGACAACAGTTGAACTGGACATGGAACAACACACTGGTTTCAAATATTAAAAGGAGGACATCAAGGGTGCATATGGTCACCGTGCTTATTTAACTTGTATTCAGAGTACGTCATGAGAAACAATAGGCTGCAAAAGGCAAAAGCTGGAATTCAGATTACTTGGAGAAATATCAATAATCTCAGATATGCAGAAGACACCAACCTTATTGCAGAAAGTGAAGAACTGAAAAGCTCTTCAAGAGGAGAGTGAAAAAGTTGGCCTAAAGCTCAACATTCTGAAAATGAAGACCAAGGCATCTGGTCTCATCATTTCATGGGGAATAGATGGGGGAACAATTGAAATGTTATCCAACTTTATTTGGGGGGGGGGGCTCAAAAGCCACTGCAGACAATGATTGCATGAATTTTAAAAGAGAGTTACACCTTGGAAGGAAAAGTTTTGTCCAACTTAGATAGCATATTAAAAATCAGTGATATTACATTGCCAACAAAGTCTGTCTAGCCAAGGCTTGGGTTTTTTCCAGTGGTCATGTATGAATGTGAGAGATGGACTGTGAAGAAAGCTGAGTGCTGAAGAATTGACGCTTTTGAACTGTGGTGATGGAGAAGACACTTGAGAATCCCTTGGTCTGCGAAAAGGTCCAACCTGTCCATCCTAAAGAGATCAGTCCTGATGTTCATTGGAAAGACTGATGCTAAAGCTGAAACTCCAACACTTTGCACTCTCACGTGAAGTGTTGACTCATTGAAAAAGACCCTAATGCCAGGAGGGATTGGGGTCAGGAAGAGAAGGGGACAATGGAGGATGAGAAGGCTGGGTGGGATCACTGACTCTATAAACATGAGTTTGAATGATCTGTGGAGTTTGGCTATGGACAGGGAGGCCTGGTTGCTGTGATTTATGGAGTTGTAAAGAGTCGGTGATGACTGAACGACTGAACTGAACTGAACTGAGAAAGGAGGAAATAAATGAAACAGAGTGTGGTGCGGGAAAAAAAAAAAGAAAGAAAGAAAGAAACCAGGAAAAATGTGATGAGGCAATGGTAAATGCCCCATGATGAGAATATGGTGTTTAGATGGAGAACATCAAAACGAAAAGGGGTGGGGTACAACGAAAATCTTGAGGAAGTAAATGTGAAACCACCCTTAAATGAGTCAAGACGCAAGAATTGGATCGGGCATGGACCAATTGACCAATTCAAAACTGAAAGAAGCATGATAAAGTTCGTTATTGTCACTTGCTTATGTTAATCTTATGCAGAGTATACTATTAAAATACCAGCTTAGTGAATCACAAGCTGGCATCAAGATTGCTGGGAAAAACATCAGAAACCTCAGATATATAGATGATAACATGGAAACAAATAGAAAGTGAAGAGGAAATAAAGAGCCTTTTCATGAGGGTGGATGAGAAGTGTGAAAAACCATGCTGAAAACTCACCATTTATAAAAAGAAAGATAAGGGGCATCTGGTCGCCATCACTACTTGGCAAATAGAAGTGGTAGTCATGTGGAAGCAGTGACAAGCTTAATTTTCTTTGGCTTCAAAATTACTAGGACTGGTGACTGCAGTTATCGAATTAAATGTCACTTGCTTTTGGATGTAAAAGCTATGACTAACCAAGACACTGCATTGTAAAGAAGACGCACCACCTTACTAAACTCTCAGTAAATAAGAAAGGAAATTATGGTAGAAGTGGAGACTATTGGTGTTGAGTAATTTATGACTTTTGATTGCAAATTTATTTATATCTTCTTATTGTTAATCAGTAAGTACTTAAAATACATAATTTGGCAGGCACTATGTCTTAGCTGACCTGCAAGTTACCTAAGCAAACTTCGGTAGATATGAAACACATAGAAGACTTGGACATGTGTGATTAACTTGGTAGGAAGAAAGACAGGTTCTTTCCAATCCCAAACAATGTTTAGGAAAAATTGTGAAAGGTGGCTTATTATGACTGAAAATATTGTGCCTAATTGTAGCTCTTGAAATTCAGTGAAAAAGATAGATAATGAAGCTAGAAAGGGAAACATTGCATATGTTTTCCAAGAACTGATTACCATGCTGAGACGTTGCATTCACCCCAAAGATTTAAGTCTGTCTTTGCAGGACCACGAAAGCAACATCAAAATATCCGTTAGGAAATATAAGTTTATGTCTTCTTGGGAAGAAATAAAGGCATGACCTAAGGAGAGTAGAGCTAGAATGACCTTTTATAATTCTACTTGTAAAATGCCTATCTTTTGCTGACTGTGGTGCAATCTTTGAATAAGTCAGTCATGTTATGATGATGATCATGATTACTGAGTAGGCTACATCTACACTGTCAAGTATGAAAATTTATATATATATATATATATACACACACACATATTAATGAATAAAACCTGCTTTTTAACCTCTTAGCTCTTTTCAATAATGGACATAAAATAATAAAACTGAGAAATCATTAAAGAATATACTGCTCATTTGCTTTCTCTAAATTTTATTTGATCTGTTCCTACTCCCACATCATCCTATCAGCCTCTGGCTGATTTCCAAAATTCCTTGCCCCAGCCGTTTATGAGATAACTACTCCAAACAACTTCGGAGAAGAACAGGCCCGCTTAAGACAGTGGTTTTCCAAATATTTCCACATATATTTACATATATACATACAAACTTACTCTTGTCTTGGGTTAGTGCAACAGCTCATTAACCTGACTGCTGCCCTTTCTTCCCTCATTAAAGGTGATCTGTTCCTATAAAATGCTGGTCTCATTCTTTTCCTAAACCTTGCCTTTATCCTACAAACAAACCGAGTGGCTGGGACCTGACAGGTACATAAGATGCATGAAGTACCTTGGTGGTGCCTTGCCTGCCACCCAGTTACCTGACCAGTTTGGGCCTGGGGAGGAAACAAAGCACATAGTCAATTATGTTCAGTGGCCTTGCAGAGCACCTAGTAGCCTGAGTGGCTTAGATGGGAAGTATATGAAACACAGGCCCCACTTTGGACAGTGCACATGCAGATCACCCAGGAACCTGAGCAGGGTGGACCTATGAAGTACATGTCACCTATGGCAGTGGCAAGCTCACTGTGCTCCATCCACCTTAAGCAACCCCACCCACATATCCCACAGGTATTTGTTTTCAGTGTGATCCTCCTCACACTGCACCACTGAGCAGGTGAGGTCAAATAAGGGCCTGCTGCTCCTCGTCTTATGGTGCAAGCTAGTCATGTGAAAACATGTTACGGAAGAGAATTGCAAAATGAGGAAGTGAAAAAACAAAGAAGGGTGAAGTAGCCCAGAAATGACAGGTGATACAAACTAAAACTCTGAAGGTAATGCAGGAACTGTGCAATTCAAGGACAGCGATAGCTTTTGAAAACAACTAGAAGCAGGAAAGATAGATTATCTGACACTGATCTGACACCAATAAACACACAGCAACTCTAGAGAAATTCTTAAATTATTCTTATTGCTTTCCTGTTTGCTTTTTTATTAGCCATTTATTTGTTCCTTATCATTCCCTTTACCTTTTTTCTATATACTATATTATAAGTTTGATAATTATTTTGACTTCTGAATTTTCTCCAGTAATTATAGTAGCTTAAATTCTATTCTAGGTTCTTAATCTTTGCTTCTTGAAACTTTTTATTAATCAACGTTTATACTTGAAGAATTCTATATTTAGAATCTATTTTCACTTACAAATTTCTTTCCTAAGTTGATTGCACTCTCCCTTTTCTTCTTCTGGAAACCTCTATCTCCCTCATCAATTTGCTCTGATCTGTATTATAACTCTGTGAATCCCTTTAACTGTTATTGGTTATGGAAAATTGCTGCACCATTAACCTTTGGTTTTATCTTCTGTTCTGAGGATGCAGAATTGTTAATGCTACTGTAACTCAGGAACCAAAACCCATAGGTCACAAGGTCAATCCCAGATCTTTCAATCATTTTTGAACTCCTGACACCAATGAACATTAAAAAATAAGCACTTTCAAAAGGTTCCATGCCTACATGGAGATGAAGCCCAAAGCTGAAACCAGCAATTTCAGCGCAAGAGAGCACACAGCTATTATCCAGCAAAGCAGCAACACAAAAATGAATATTATAAAATGTGCTACCTGAAACCATACCAAACCCACAGACACCACAATGCACATTATAGGACAGTTCATTGCACTTCACAGAGAATTGACCCAGCTCTACCTGACAGACCACAGGCACAAAATATCCCAAATATTAAACCTGAAATACAGGTCCAATCCCACCCACAAAGATGTTTCCACCACAAATTGGATTCAAAACGCTGCAGCCTGCAGAAAGGGGACTCAAACCACAGCAATCTAAACAAAATGAAAAAGGATAGAAATACAAAGCTGGTGAAGGTGCATGATAAAAACCCACCAAAACAAACAAAAGAAGAGATAGGAAGTTTTCCGGAAAAATATTTCAGAATTATGAAAGAAAAGATTACCCAAATCTTGTAAGCTAAATAGAGTTGCCAGCAAATACACTGGAGGTCCAGATTGAGAAGAAAGAAGCGTGTTAACCATGCAGCTAGAAAAAGTAAAGAAGAATCAAACACTAATAATCGATGCAATAAAACAGGTTAGCAAAGCCCTGGAAGGAACCAACAGTAAAATATCTGGGGCAGAGAAAGAACTAACTTATATGCAGAGTACATCATGAAGAAAGCTGGGCTGGAAGAAGCACAAGCTGGAATCAAGATTGCCGGGAGAAATATCAATAACCTCAGATATGCAGATGACACCACCCTTATGGCTGAAAGTGAAAAGAAACTAAAAAGCCTATTGGTGAAATTGACAAAGGAGAGTGAAAAAGTTGGCTCAGAGCTCAAGATTCAGAAAACTAATATCATGGCATCCGGTCTCATCACTTCATGGGAAATAGATAGGTAAACAGTGGAAACAGTGTCAGACTTTATTTTGGGGGGCTGAAAAATCAACGCAGATGGTTATTGAAGCCATGAAAGTAAAAGACACCTACTCCTTGGAAGGAAAGTTATGCCCCACCTAGACAGCATATTCAAAAGCAGAGATATTACTTTGCCAACAAAGTCCAACTAGTCAAGGCATTGGTTTTTAACCTGGTCATGTATGGATGTGAGAGTGGGACGGTGAAGGAAGCTGAGCACTGAGAATATATACTTTTGAACTGTGGTGTTTAAGATAACTCTTGAGACTCCCTTGAACTGCAATGAGATCCAGCCAGTCCATTGTAAAGATCAGTCTTGGGTGTTCATTGGAAGGACTGATGATAAAGAAGAAATTCAAATACTTTGGCCACCTTGTGCAAAGAGTTGATTCATTGGAAAAGTCTCTGATGCTGGGAGGGATTGGGGGCAGGAGGAGAATGTGAGGGCAGAAGATGACATGGCTGTATGGCTTCACTGACTCGATGGGCATGAGTTTGAGTGAACTCCAGGAGTTGGTGATGGACAGGGAGCCCTGGAGTGCTGAAATTATTGGGGTTGCGAAGAGTCAGACATAACTTAGTGAGTGAACTGAACTGAACTGAGAAAGGAGGGTTAAATGAAACATAGTGGTATGTGTAATATATATATATATATATATATATATATACACACACACACACACACACACATACATATGCATATATATAATATATATAATAATATATATATTATATATATAATTTTTTAAAGAAGGAAAACATGAAAAGTTCTGAGAATTCTTGGACAATATTAAATGTCCTACTGTGAGGATATCCACATGGAAAAGAACAAAAAAGAAAAAAAAAACATGAAAGAAGAATAAAAGGGCGGGGGGGGGGTGCTTGAGAAAATTCTTCAAGTGACAAAAGTTGAAAACCTCCATTAAATGGGGAAGGAAATGGCTCCCTAAATACCAATAGAGCAGAACGTACCAAACAGGATGAACCCGAAGTGTAACATCCCACAAGAATATTTTTGTCAATCACTGACAATTTAAACATACAAAAAAAAAAATCATTAAGAGCAGCAAGTGTAAAGATATAAATATCATACAGTCGGATCCCCATAAAGATAGCAGCTTATCTTTCAATAGAAACTCTTCAGGCCAGTAAAGCTTGGGAGAATATTCCCAAAATTATGGATGAGCTAAAACTAACACCAATAAGGATCTTATACAGATATGAAGGATAAATCAAATGGTTTAAGCAGTCATTAACATGAAACTGCTAAACTCTTAATTATGCTATTAAATTGGGACACTGAGTTCATATGTCATCAGATTTGGAAAACTCATCAGTGGCCATGAGATTGGGAAAGGTCAGTGTTTATTAACACCAAAGGAGGGTAATGACAAAGAATGTTCTCACAACCATTCACTGTTGCTCCTTTCAAATGATAGATGGGTAAAACTCAAAATTCTACAGCAGTACCTAAACTAAGAACGAGGTGAAAGCTAGACTTGGAAACAATAGAAGAAGCAGAGAACAATTTGGAAACATTCATTGGATCCTAGAGGGAATGAGGGAATTTCAGAAGAACATTTACTTCTGCTTCAGTGACTCCACTAAAGACATTGGCTGTGTGTATCACAGTAAACTGAACAGTTTGAAAGAGACAGGAGTCACAGACCTTCTAACCTGTCACCTGAGACGTGTGTATGCAGTCCAAGATGCAAGAGTTGGAGCAAGATATGGAACAGCTTATCAGTTTAAACCTTGGCAAGGCGAGTGACAAGACTGCATGTTATCACTCTGCTTATGTGAAATATACGCAGATTATACTATTCAAAATGCCAGGCTGGATAGGCAATAAACAAGAATCAAGGTTTCTAGGATAAACTTCAACCACCTTAGATATGCAGGTGGAAACCCTGTAAAAAGAGAAAGTAAAGAGGAACTGAAGAGGGTGTTGATGAGTATGAATGAGGAGAGCAGAAACCTCGCTGAGAACTCAATAGTCAAACGAACAACACAAGGCGTCTGGTCCTATCACTGCTTGGCAAACAGAAGCGTAAAGCATGGAATAAGCGACAGACCAGGTTTTCTTGGGCTCCAAAATCACTGTGAATGGTGACTGCAGGCAGGAAATGAAGAGACACTTGCTTCTTATAGGAAAAACTATGAAAAAAATCCTTGACTTTGTTGTAAAAAGAAGAAACTTGAACCTATTAGCAAAGGTCCCCTCAGTCACAAACCCCTATCGTTTATCCATTAGTCATGTAAAGATGTGAGAAATGGAATCTAAAGAAGGCTGAGAGCTAAAGAACTGATGTCTTCAAACTGTGATGCTGGAGAAAACTCTTAGCGGTCTCTTGAACTGCAAAGAGATTCAGCCAATAAATCCTCAAGGAAATCAACCCTGAATACACTTCTGAAGCATTAATGCTGAAGCTGAAGCTCCAGGATTTTGCCAGACTGATTCAGAGAACCAATTTTGGAAAACACCATGACACTGGGTAAGACTGAGGACAGGAAGAGAAGGTGCTGACAGAAGATGAGATATGTGGACAGCATCACCGATTCAATGGACATGTGTTTGAGCAAACTATTGGAAACTGTGAAAGAGAGGGAGGCCTGGTGTGCTGCCGTCCAGGGAGTCACAAAGGGCTGGACTTGACTCAATGAATGAACAAGAGGAATCAAAATATCTAGAACTATGTTTTAAAATCACTCAAAAATCTATTCAGTAAAATAAATAGCAACAAAAAGAAAATTACTCCACATATTAAAGTGGTATACTAGAAGATGGGATATGGATTTTTTTAATTTTCATTTTTTGTTTTTGAATTTTTTTTAAATTTGACAACTATAGACTGTCAAGGAGACTAATCTTATAATTAAATATATTTCAAACATTACATTGTGAGGAATATTTTAAGCATGCAATAAGCAATAGAGTGCCATAGTTACTACACTAAGAGTAGACAAAACAGACTTTAAATCAAAATTGATATGAAACAAATGGCATTAAATACATTCAGTTTAGCCACACAGTCATATCTGATTATTTAACATACCATGGAATGCAACATTTCGACCCTCCTGTCCAAAACCAACCCCCAGTGTTTTCTCAAACCCCTGTCCATTAAATAGGTAATACCATCCAACTATGCATCCTCTGTTGTTCCCTTCTCCTCTTGTCTTCAATCTTTCCCACCAACAGTCTTCGCAAATGAGTCAGTTCTTCACATCAGGTGGTCAAATATTGGAGTTGCAGCTTCAGTACCAGTCATTCCAATGATTATATTAGCTATATATGTTGCATAGAAACTTAATATTAAATATATACGGTTATATCACACACAGACACAAGCTCACATCATTAAAGAGTTACAGTTAACTACTATTTGAAAGGTTTCTCTGTCTTTAGGCTAACATGAAGCGCAAAGACTGCAAAACATGAGCAAGAATTATAGTCCAAGAATAAATATCCGGCAATAAATATTCAAATAATTCAAGAAGAAAATAAGACCACTGAGGGAACAGAAAACATAAATGACAATTCATCCAATGGACCAAACACAGTTGTGCAGAACATTCCACCCAAAACAAACAGAAGAATACACATTTGTCTCAACTGCACATGGAATAATCTCCAAAAAATTCCTGATAATTGCGTTTATATTAAGCCATGGAATAATCATTAATAATGTAAATCATATGAAATATGGTCTCTGTCATCCGAACCATGTAAATTGAAATCAACAATGGGAGGAAAATTTGAAAAATGTGGTGGACAGGGAGGCCTGGTGTGCTGCAATTCATGGGGTCACAAAGAGTCGGACACGACTGAGTGACTGAACTGAACTGAACTGAATAGTCTAACGGTTTTCCCTACTTTCTTGAATTTAAGTCTGAATTTGGAAGTGAAGGAGTTCATGATCTGAGCTGCAGTCAGCTCCGGGTCTTGTTTTTGCTGACTGTATAGAGCTTCTCTATCTATGACTGGAAGAAATAGAATCAATCTGATTTTGGTGTTGACCATCTGGTGATGTCCATGTGTAGTCTTCTCTTGTGTTGTTGAAAGAGGGTGTTTGCTATGACCAGTGCATTCTCTTGGTTGAACTCTATGAGCTTTTGCCCTGGTTTATTCTGTGTTAAAGGCCGCATTTGCCTGTTATCCCAGGTGTTTCTTGAATTCCTAGTTTTGCATTCTAGTTTACTATAATGAAAAGGACATCTTTTTGGTTGTTAGTTCTAAAAGGTCTTGTGGTTCTTCATAGAACTGTTCAAATTCAATGCCTTCAGCATTTCTGGCTGATGCATAGGCTTGGATTACTGTGATGTTGAATGGTTTGTCTTGGACAAACAGAAATCATTCTGTCATCATTTTTGAGACTGCATCCAGGTACTGCATTTCGGATTCTTCTGTTGACCATGATGGCTAATCCATTTCTTCTAAGGGATTCTTGCCCACACTAGTAGATATGATGGCGTTCTGAGTTAAATTCACCCATTCCCATTCATTTTAGTTCGCTGATTTCTAGGCTGCTGATGATCACTCTTGCCATCTCCTGTTTGACCACTTCCAATTTGCCTTGATTCATGGATATGCCATTCCAGGTCCCTATGCAATATTGCTCCTTGAAGCACTGGACCTTGCTTCTATCACCAGTCACATCCACAACTGGGTTTTGTTGTTGTGTTGGCTCCATGTCTTCATTTTTTCTGGAGTTATTTCTCCACTGATCTCCAGTAGCATATTGAGCACCTACAGACCTAAATAGCACAGTATTAAAAAAATATGGTTCTAAGAGCTAAATTACAAACAATGGTATAACCAACTCAACTTCTTTGTTTTACGAATCTGTTCTTTTTTCCAGTATTTATTTATTTACGTATTTATTTTTTAGTCACTCTGTTATTCTAGCAATTTGACTGCTTCACATGGCTTGAAACTTTTGTTGTTATGCCTGTCATAAATACCCAAATTCCTCCTATTTTAGTATGTTTAGTGGCAATGGCATCTTATTCATTCTCACTTCAGTAGCTAAATCTGCTCTTTTTGTTGTAGTTAACCTAATGTCCTTTATAACTATTTTGTTTCATGTTCAATTTTCTGTATTATTTTTCTATTTATGTTAACTTATACCAATACTAATATCTGTTCATTTCCTCGTTCTTCTTTTGAAATTGAATTTTTCTTTCAGCTTTTGAAGGAGGCATTAGCTTCTCCCTAGAACTCGATACCTTTCTTTTTATGTAACCTTAAATATATATGGGCTCTTCTTCTGCTCTATCTGATGACTTTCTACATTGTGTTTTCATTTTGGATCACCTCAGAATATGTTCTTATTTCCCTATGAGTTATTCTTTGCCTCATCGAGCCCTACAGAAAGTGCTGTTTAATTTTCTACAGATTCTGTTCAGTTCAGTTGCTTAGTTTTGTCAAACTCTTTGCAACCTCATGAAATGCAGCACGCCAGGCCTCCCTGTCCATCACCAACTCCTGTACATCACCATCAAACTCACATCCATTGAGTGGGTGATGCCACCCAGCCATCTCTTCCTCTGGTGTCATCTTTTCCTTCTGCCCCCAATCCCTGCCAACATCAGAGTCTTTTCCTGTGAGCCAACTCTTCACATGAGGTGGCCAAAGAACTGGAGTTTCAGCTTTAGCATCACCTTCCAAAGAATACCCACCCAGGGCTGATCTCCTTTAGAATGGACTGGTTAGATTTCCTTGCAGTCTATGGGACTCTCGAGAGTCTTCTCCAACACCCCAGTACAAAAGCATCAATTCTTCGGTGCTCAGCTTTCTTCACAGCCCAACTCTCACACCCAAACATGACTACTGGAAAAACCATAGCCTTGACTAAACGGTCTTTTGTTGGCTAACTAATGTTTCTGCTTTTGAATATGTTATCTAGGTTGGTCATAACTTTCCTTCCTAGGAGTAAGCGTCTTTTAATTGCATGGTTGCAATCACCATCTGCAGTGATTTTGGAGCACACCCCCTCCCCGCCCCCCCTCCCCACACAAAAAAGTTCTGACACAGTTTCCACTGTTTTCCCATCTATTTCCCTTGAAGTGATGGAAACAGATGCCATGATCTAAGCTTTCTGAATGTTGCCCTTTAAGCCAACTTTTCAGGTATGACCTAAATCCAATCCTTTATGATTATACAGTGGAATTAAGAAATGGATTTAAGGGACAAATCTGTTAAATAGAGTTCATAATGAACTATGGACAGAGGTTTGTTATATTGTACAGGAGACAGGGATCAAGACCATCCTCGTGGAAAAGAAATGCAAAACAGCAAAACAGTTGTCTGTGGAGGCCTTATAAATGGCGGTGGCAAGAAGAGAAGTGAAAAAGAAAGGAATAAAGGAATGATATAAATATCTGAATGCAGTGTTCTAAAGATTAGCAAGGAGAGATAAGAAAGCCTTCCTCAGTGATCAATACAAAGAAATAGAGGAAAGCAAAAAATGGGAAAGACTAGTTAACCCCTCAAGAAATTATAGATACTGAGGCAACATTCATGCAAAGATGGGCTCGATAAAAGACAGAAATGGTATGGACCTACCAATGGTACAGACACAGAAGACAGTAAGAAGAGATGTCAAGAATACACAGTAGAACTGAACAAAAAAGTTCTTCACAATGCAGATATTCACGATGGAGTGATTGGTCACCTAGAGCCAGACATCACGGAATATGAAGTCAAATGGGCCTTAGAAAGAATCACTACAAACAAAGTTATGGAGGTAATGAAATTCTAGTTGAGCTATTTCAAATCCTGAAAGATGATGCTGTGATAGTGCTACACTCAATATGCCAGCAAATTGGAGAACATAGCAGTGGCCATGGACTGGAAAGTTCAGTTTTCATTCCACTCCCAAAGAAACGTAAAGCCAAAGAATGCTCAAACTACCACACGATTACACTTATCTCACATTCTAGTAAAGTAATGTTCAAAGTTCTCCAAGCCAGGCTTCAGAAATATATGAACCATGAACTTCCAGACGTTCAACTGGTTTTAGAAAAGGAAGAATAACCAGAGATCCCAAGGCCAACAATCTTGGATCTTTGAAAATTAAGATGATTCCATAAAAAACAAACAAACCAACAAACAAAAACACACCTATTTCTGGTTTGACTGTGTGGATCACTATAAACTCTGGAAGATTCTGAAAGAGATGAAAATACCAGACCATCTGACCTTCCTCTGGAGAAACCTATGTGCAGGTCAGGAAGCAACAGTTAGAACTGGACATGGAACAACAGACTGTTACCAAATAGAAAGATGAGGATGTCAATGCTGTAAATTGCCACCCCACTTATTTGACTTATATGCAGAGTACTTCATGAGAAACTCTGGGCTGGAAGAACAGACTGGAGTCCAGATTACCAGGAGAAATGTCAAAAACCTCATATATGTAGAAGACATCACCCTTACGGCAGAAAATGAAGAGGAACAGTAAAGCCTCTTGATGAAAATGAAAGAGGAAAGTGAAAAACTGGGCTTAAAGCTCAACATTCTTCAACGAAGATCATGGCATCAGGTTCCATCACTTCATGGGAAATAGATGGGGAAACAGTGAAAACAGTGTCAGACTTTAATTTGGGGGCTCCAAAATCACTGCAGATAGTGATTACAGCCACGAAATTAAAAGACATTTACTCCTTAGGGGCAAATTATGCCAACTTAGATAAGATGTTAAAAAGCAGAGACATTACTTTGCAAATGAAAGTCCATATAGTCAAGACTATGGGTTTTCCCGTGGTCATGTATGGATGAGAAGGTTGGACTGTGAGAAAAGCTGAGCACCAAAGAATTGATGCGTTTGAATTGTGGTGTTGGAGAAGACTCTTGAGAGTCCCTTGGACTGCAAGCAGATCCCTCCAGTCCGTCCTTACAGAGATCAGTCCTGGGTGTTCTTTGGAAGGACTGATGCTAAAGCTGAAACTCTAGTACTTTGGCCACCTCATGTAAAGAGTTGACTCATAAAAATCTCTGATGATGAGAGGGATTTGGATCAGGAGGATAAGGGGACAACAGAGGATGAGATGGCTGGAGAACATCATTGTATCCATGGACATATGTTTGGGTGAACTCCGGGAGTTGGTGATGGACATGGAGGCCTGGTGTGGTGCAGTTCATAGAGCCACAGAGTCGGACACGACTGTGAGACTGAAGTGAAATGAGTAAGTGAACTGATTTTTGCTGAGCATGTCATTGGTAATATATGGAAGGAACAAATGTACTATAGTACTTGTACACTAATACACTTGCACTATATATAAATATATATTCAATGTAATTATTATTCATTTATTTAATATATTTATTATATACATAAATATTTAAAATTATATATATTATAATATATATGGTATATATATATATACATATTATATATATATATATATGAACCTGTTCAAGTGACATTTTATGTGTTAGGTCACTGCACTCCTGTCTGACACTCTGTATTACACAGACTGTCACTATTGTTTATTCTTAATCCATGGAATTCTCAAGGTGAAAAAAATAAGAATGGGATGCCATCCTTAGTTCCAGGAGATCTTCCCAACCCATCGATTGAACCTGCATGTCTATGATCTCTGCATTAGAAGGCAGGTTCCTTAGTACTAGTACTACCTGGGCAACCGTTAGTTTATATAAAGCTACACATATACATGTATATGTATATGTCAAAAGTTTAGGTATATAATTTCAGTGTCTAGAGGTAGCCGTATATATTTTGGAGGAGGTATATAATTGCAGGTATGTATTTTTGCGGGATCTGATTTGCTAAAATTGCTTTCATTTACATTAACCTCAGAGAATTATATAATTTCCCTTGTAACTTACCCTTTGAAATATTGGTTCTCTAGGAATGTCTTGTGTAATTTTTCACACAGTGACATAATTGCAAACACGCCTGGAAAATCCCTGTGGACAGAGGAGCCTGGTGGGCTATAGTCCATGGTGTCACTGTGAGTCGGGCACGACTCAGTGAATTCACTTTCACTTTTCACTTTCCTGCATTGGAGAAGGAAATGGCAATCCACTCCAGTGTTCTTTCCTGGAGAATCCCAGGGACTGGGGAACCTGGTGGACTACCGTCTACGGGGTTGCACAGAGTCGGTCATGACTGAAGCAACTTAGCAGCAGCAGCAGTACCCCATTAAATTTTAGCTTCACATCTTGGTTTTCAGAGAATATACTTGGTATGATTTAAAATACTAAGACATTTGTTATGCCTTAATGTAAAACATATTTTTGAAAATATTCCAGAGAAATTTTTGATATAGTTGGAAATGTGTGTGTGTGTGTGTGTGTGTATATACACGAGTAGAGATAAATGTATACACAGTGTATGCATAGATGCCTATTTGAACATATAAGTTAGGTACATATTTGTAAACATACATATAGACATATATTTTACCTTCCTTGATCTTGAAGTGTTTTGGATTATATTCTCCAGATTTATGGTTTGCCTTCAGTCTCCTGTTACTTTGGGATTTGTACTAAACCTGTATTGGGCATTTTCACATTACTTTAGGTCCCCTGACTCTGATGCTGGAAGGGACTGGGAGCAGGAGGAGAAGGGGATGACAGAGGATGAGATGGCTGGATGGAATCACTGACTCAATGGACATGAGTCTGAGTGAACTCTGGGAGTTGGTGATGGACAGGGAGGCCTGGCGTGCTGCAATTCATGGGATGACAAAGAGTTGAGAACTACTGAATGACTGAACTGAACTGATGTCCTGTTGAGGCAGAAGCCCAGAGTCAACTTCTTTGACAGCGTAAGAATCTTTCTAGAAATAAAGTTTTTCTGAGGTTGTAGAGAATAGAGCACAATATTGAACCAAGAAATTTGCCAACCATATCAGTAAACAAAGGATGCTGCAGTCATCAAGTCATAAGACATTTCATCTGTCTATAAATGTGAAACCTGGGGGAACTCTTCATGAAATCAGGTTCCACCCTATCAAGTCCTTAGTTACTGCACCTGCCACCTCTGTTGCCTGAAGAACTGACTTGAGACAGACAGAACAGGTACTAGCCCTAGTTAAGGTGCTTATCAAACGAAGTATATCAAGGAGCCCAGATTCTTGCATCTTCCAATAGGTAGAAAATATCTGAATCCATTCACTTGAGGTGTCCAGTTTTTCTTTCATTAAGCATAATATTCAGACATTCTCCATACTTGATCATTGTAAAAAACTTCTGTAAAACCTGGATTCTTCCATCCTTCTTCAGAACAGCTTTTTTTGCAATACTTGAGAAGTTGCTCCTCATGATTAAATCCTTCTTTGAATGAAAGGCCTCATGAAGAAAACATAATTCTTCACTTTTGGACTATGCATTTTTCCCAGTCAGTAACACATATTCTAGAAGTGCAATATAAGGGATTCTTGTGCAGCACCTCAGTGTTAGCCTATGTTTACTAATTCCTACTTAGCATAGTTCTGAAAGTCAAAGGTCACCTATTACTTATTAAAACTTGAGTGGATTCATGGTCTCATAAATTGGTGACATAAGTTTATGAAAACATAACCATATATGTTTACTTTACTTTAGAAAGCCGTTCTTTACTTTTAGGAACAATGCAAATTAGTGAATGAATAGACACAAGTGTAGAGTCCGAATTTATTCTGGCTAACATAGCTCTGCATTTAAGTTTGTCTTTTTTTTTTTTTTTTTTTTTTTTTTTTTTTTTTTTTTTCTTTTGCTTTGTCTATACATACTAAAGCCATCCTGGGTACACATTTTAGTTGACATGCACTGTGATGCTGTACTTGTCACTAGCACAAGTTAGACAAGGACTGATTTTCTTTCTTTACAATGTTGTGTTTGTGTCTGCTCCCCAGCAAAATAAATCAGTTATTAGCAAATATAGCTGAGCCTTCCTTTTGAGCAGTCCACCCATCTCCCTCTTGGGCCTCCTCTCCTACTCCAAAACCAACTCCACTAGAGCACTTCATAGCAATATCTATCTACTACATACCTGAGGCCAGGGGCAGTGGCTGGAAAGAGCAACCCACGTCCAAGTACTGGTGGCTGTACTGGCGCAGGAGGGCCTAGAGAAGCTATTCCATGTTGAATGTCAGGAAGGGCAGCAGTGAGGAGATACCCTTCGTCCAAAGTAAGGAGCAGCGGCTTCACTTTGATGGAGCAGCCGTGAAGAGATACCCCAAGCCCAAGGTAAGATAAACCCGAGTAAGATGGTAGGTGTTGCAAGAGGGTATAAGAGGGCAGACACACTGAAATCATACTCACAGAAAACTAGTCAATCTAATCACACTAGGACAACAGCCATGTCTAACTCAATGAAACTAAGCCATGCCTGCTGGGCCACCCAGGATGGGCGGGTCATGGTGGAGAGGTCTGACAGAATGTGGTCCACTGGAGAAGGAAATGGCAAAGCACTTCAGTATTCTTGCCTTGAGAAGCCCATGAACAGTATGAAAAGGCAAAATAATAGGATACTGAACGAGGAGCTCTCCAGGTCAGTAGGTGTCCAATATGCTACTGGAGATCAGTGGAGAAATAACTCCAGAAAGAATGAAGGGAAGGAGCCAAAGCAAAAACAATACCTAGGTGTGGATGTGACTGGTGATAGAAACAAAGTCCAATGCTGTAAAGAGCAATATTGCATAGGAACCTGGAATGTCAGGTCCATGAAGCAAGGCAAATTGGAAGTGGTCAAACAAGAGATGGCAAGAGTGAACGATGACTTTCTAGGAATCAGCAAACTAAAATGGACTGGAATGGGTGAATTTAAGTCAGATGACCATTATATCTACTACTGCAGGCAGGAATCCCTCAGAAGAAATGGAGCAGCCATCATGGTCAACAGAAGAGTCCAAAATGCACTACTTGGATTCAATCTCAAAAACGACAGAATGACCTCTGTTCATTTCTAAGGCAAACAATTCAATATCACCGTAATCCAAGTCTGTGCCCCAATCAGTAATGCTGTAGCTGAAGCTGAACGTTTCTATGAAGACCTACAAGACCTTGTAGAACTAATACCCCAAAAAAGATATCCTTTTCATTCTAGGGGACTGGAATGCAAAAGTAGGAAGTCAAGAAACACCTGGAGTAACAGGCCAATTTGGCCTTGGAATGCGGAATGAAGCAGGGCAAAGATTAATAGAGTGTTGCCAAGAAAGTGCACTAGTCATAGCAAACACTGAAGGGTTAATAGGGTAGCAGAGATGTGCCTGCAAACGGGTCTCTCTACTCTGGCTAAGCATCCTTGCATACGAGGCATTCTGCCAAAGAGTCTGGACACAGCCTTGAGTTTAATGGTCCCTTGCAAATGAGGGAGCATTCCCTTCTTAAGATAAGAAGGAAATGGGGGCTTTGGGCAGACTCTGCAGTAGACAGAGATTTCACTCCCCTTTGCTATAACATGTATGCACCTGCGCTGTGCTGAAAATGCTTATTCATGCAGTCTGGAATTCTGCCTAGGGGGCTTTTATAATAAATGGCAATTAGTTTTTTGCCCAGTTCTGTTCCTCCGACTGGAGTGTGTACGTGTCATCTGTCCTTTGTGTGTGTCTTGTTTTATGTCATTTCACTTGTAATCTCCAACATCTGGCACCTGACGTGGGGCTTGAGTGAAACCGAAAGGGTGAGTAACCCTGGGGGTATTTTAAATCCATAGCAGGGGAACTTTTGGGAAAATCATGGGGAATTCCTCACCCTAGCAGAGGGGAGCTTAAAAAAAATAAAATAAAAACATGGGGAATTCCTCATCATCATTACGGGCACAATACATGGAGTTAGTCCAAGGACTTCTCCACTCCATCGGTGTTAAAGCCTCGACTCGTCGATTGAGTGAGCTCTTTCGCTTGGTGGAGCAATATTGTCATTGGTTTCAATATCAAACTAAGTTACAGTTAACTTGAAGGAATGGAAAATAATTCAAAAGGAATTGAGAAAGCAATATCAGAAGGGTAATGTGATCCCTTTGAAATTGTGGACTTTGTGTAATGGTATAACACAGGTTTTGACCTTGCACTCTACTGATAATGAAACTAAATCTAATGTTTCAAGGAGGGGAGAAATAATTTATAAGATGTGTCAGACATTAATGGGGCTTCTGCATTGCCTGAAGGCAAGGATACAAATGAGCCTCCTCCTGTAAATGGTGAAACATTGGATAGTTCAAAATCAGATACGGAGTCTTCTTTGGTTTTGTCAGAGGAGGGCAAAGAAATTAAAGAAATGACCCATCTATTCCAGGAATGGTGGAAATCCCATAAAGAGGAGAAAAAAATCTACACCTCTGCTCCTCCATGTGCTTCTCTTTTCCCCACTGCGGTTAATCTGCCCAGCAGGGAACATTGTCGGTTTTCCTTTTCTTTGTCTATGCTTCATGATGATGACTTGTCTGCTCCCCCTGGTGGGTTTATCGATTCTCCGCAATTGTTTCCCATCCAGAGACAGCAGGATGGCAATGTGATAAATATTCAATACACTCCTTTGGAATATAAATTTTTTAAATATCTTAAAGTTATCAGTAGCACAGTACGGTCCTCTATCTCCCTTTGTTTTGGCTATGCTGGAATCATTGGGAAAAGGCAAATTAATCATTCCGTTAGATTGGGAATCTATTGCCCAAGCTGTCTTGGAGGGTTCTCAATGGTTGCAACTTCGTAGCTGGTGGGAAGAAAAAGCTAGAAAGCAGACTCAGATTAATGAGGGACAAAACCCCCCTGGTCCTCTCGAGGACAAACTAATGGGAGAGGGCCAATATCGGGCTTTAAGAGAACAGGCTCAATACTCTGATCAGGACTTACAAGTCCACCAAGTCTTTTTATGAGCATGGTGCCATGTGGTGCCTACTGTCCAAGCCCAGCCCTCCTTTGTTAAAGCAATGCAAGGCCCTAATGAGCCATATACTGATTTTCTAGCAAGATTGAGGGTAGCTGTGGAACGGGCTGGAGGGAGGGATGAAATTTCAGAAATATTACAAACTTTAGCATTTGAAAATGCAATCCTGAATGCAAGCGTATACTGGGACCTTTAAAGGGACAGGGTGCATCTATAACTGAATATATCAGAACCTGCTCGGGAGTAGGAGGAACTGAGCATCAGGCTAATGTCTTTGCTATGGCCTTGGCCAAATTTATGAGACCACCAAAGGGAGGTAACTGCTTTCATTGTGGAAAACCTGGTCATATGAAAAAAGAATGTTGGAAATTAAAAGCTGATCAAGGTGCAATTCCTAAAGACAGATTTCTTTCTGGGAAAAATGAGACTCCTCCTGGACTTTGCCATCAGTGTGGGAAGGGGTTTCATTGGACTAATGAATGCAGACCTTAAACAGATAAAATGGGGGGAAACTATCCTGAGGCCTTAAGTCCTTGGGGCCCAGGAACATTATTAGCTGGTGAGAGTATTGCTCAAATACTTCTACCTTATCACCCCTTTTTGGCTCTTCCTAATGAACGAACAGGGGGATTTAGAAGTACTAGGCGACATATATTTTGGGAAATGCTTATCAAAGATTTTCGCCCTGTTCTCTCCTTGATTATACAAGGAAACAACTTTAAGGGACTAGTAGATACAGGGTTGGATGTTTCAATCATTTCTTCTCAACAATGGCCCCAAGATTGCGAAAAAGAAAAAAGTTCTTTAATGCTGATGGGATTGGGCTCCATTGCAGATGTCTGGAAGAGTACCCATCCCTTGCAATGTCAATTCCATAATGGAAGATTATTGTTTGTCACCTTTTATATTGTAAATATACCTATCAATATATGGGGGAGAGATCTTCTCTCTCCTTTTGGGGCTTCTGTAACCATTCCAAGGGAAAACTAGTAGCCACTGCTCAATTTCTCGAGCAATCCCATTAAAATGGTTAACTAATACTCCAAAATGGGTTGAGCAGTGGCCATTACCACAAATGAAGCTCTAGGCATTAGAACAATTAGTACAAGAACAACTCCAACTTGGTCATATACAGCCCTCTACCTCACACTGGAATTCTCCTGGTTTTGTTATAAAAAGAAAACTAGAAAATGGAGAATGTTAACTGATTTACGAGAAGTTAAAAAATGTATTGAACTTATGGGAGCCTTGCAATTGGGACTCCCCTCTCCAGCTCTTATTCTGCAGAATTGGTCCTTAATGATGTCAGATCTTAAGGATTGTCTTTTTACCATTCCCCTACAATTGCAAGATAGAGATAAATTTGCTTTTACAGTTCCTGTTCTTAATCATGCTCAGCCTGTTAAGTGTTACCAACGGACAGTCCTACCACAAGGAATGATAAATAGTCCTACCTTGTGTCAAGAATTCATAGCTCACTCTTTACAATCCCTCCGTCAAGAATACCCCAATTATATTCTATATCATTATATGGATGATCTCCTATTGCAACTCCTAGTATTGCTGAATGTGATAAATTCTTTTTTAAAAGTACAAGAGGCTTTAAGACTATACAATTTGCAGATAGCCCTGGAAAAATTTCAAAAGGACTTTCCTATTTCATATTTAGGGACAATATTGGAACAACATAGAATTAGGCCCCAAAAGTTGCAAATTAGAAGAGACCATCTCAAAACCTTAAATGATTTTCAAAAATCATTGGGAGCTATTAATGGGCTATGCCCAGTACTTGGGATTCCTACTTGTCAGTTATGACATCTGTTTTCTGCTTTAGAAGGAGATACAGCTCTGGATAGCCCCCAGACCTTAACCCCATTGGCTTTACAGGAATTTCAATTTGTTGAGCAAAGAGTAAATGACGGCTTTTTGACTCAACCTATTTTTGCATCTCAACCTATTTCTTTTATCATATTTCATACTCCTTATTCCCCATCTGGTGTAATTGCTCAAGAAAAAGGATTAATAGAATGGATTTACTTACCTAACAGTTTTTCAAAAAAATTGACTATATATATGGATAAATTAGCCTTCCTTATACAGAAAGGTCGCCATCGTATTTTACAGTTATCACGATGTGAACCACACCAGATTGTTACTCAATTAACAACTGCTCAAATATCTCGATGTTTATAATTAAATGAAAGCTGGCAAATTTCTCTTGCCTCATATCCTGGTTCGTTTTATAATCATTATCCATCATCTAAATTGATTGATTTTCTCCGGGCTAACACTATGATATCTCATTCCTCAATTTCAGATGTTCCAGTTAAGGGACCCACTATTTTTACAGATGTAAATAAAAATACTGCTGGATATGGGACCCCGGGAAAATTCCAAGGTTCTCCCCCACTCATTTTCTTCTGTACAGCCCGCTGAATTTTGGGCTATCTATTTCGTTTGGCAAGATTTTCCCCAACTTCCTATTAACGTTGTTTCAGAGCTGTTCTCTCTTGCCTACAGCTGCCCCATGTCTACCTTCTACTGACTCTTAAAACAACTATTGATAAATTGTTTTACCAAGTAAAACAATTGCTCTTGCAACGTTCAGAGTTACTTTTCTTTACTCACATCCATGCACATTCTGCCCTTCCTGGACCCTTATCATTCGGAAATGCTGTAATTGATGCCTTTCTTTATCCTATAGAAGCAGCAAAGCAAGAACATCTCTTACAATATACCAACTCCAAACGGTTACAAAAATCTCATGCTATTACTCGAAAATAAGCTCAAAATATTGTTCATTCTTGTTCCATATGTGCACCCTTTGCTTTGCCATTTACCCCACCAGGTGTCAATGTAAGAGGACTACAAGTAAATCCGATATGGCAAATGGATGTAATTTACATTTCTTCCTTCAGACAACAAAAATGTGTGCATCATACTATAGATACTTGCACACATTTTCAGTGGGCCACTGCATTACATTCTGAAAAGGCTGACGCTGTTATTATTCATTTGTTATCTTGTTTTGCAGTTATGGGATTACCAATTGAATTGAAAACTGATAATGCACCTGCTTACCAATCCACAAAATTAGCTCATTTTTTATCTCAATACCATATAACTCATACTTTTGGCATTCCTTATAATAGTCAAGGGCAAGCTATCAGTGAAAGAGCTAATCGTACCTTGCGTGATTATCTTAAAAAATAAAAATAAAAAAGGGGGAACAAGAGAGATCTATGAAACCTAAAGACATTCTGAATAAAACCTTACTTACCCTAAATTTTTTGAATGTTTGGAGCAAGGGAAATCTATTAACAGCAGAGTTGCATTTTCAAGGGAAAGAAGAGGATAAGAAGAACTTGAATATGCCTATTTGGTATAAAGATAAAGAGAAAGGTTGGATCCCAGCGTCCTTAATATATTTGGGATGAGGGTATGCTTTCATTTCTGTTGATAATTACAGATTTTGGACCCCAGCAAGATTGATCAAAATCAACAATGGCTGATCCTCTTGTTCAAAAATTCAAAGAGCTTATTATGCCGAGAAGCCTTATCTCCCACACAAGGGAAGCAACACCTCCTACATGGGGTCAAATAAAAAGGTTGACCCAGGAAGCAGAGAAGACGTTCATGAAGGCAGGGCAACCTCTGAATCCTACCAATCTTTTGCTTGCCATGATGGCGGTGGTGACATGTCAGGTAATTGGTGTATCAGCAAGTAATCATACATATTGGGCATATATACCTAATCCCCCATTAGTAAGAGCAGTTTCCTGGGGGGAGCCAGAAGTGCAGGTATGCACTAATGAGACTGCCTTCTTTCCTCTGCCAGCTTGTGGGGGAATAGAACAACTATCTCATCATAAACAACAATATAATATCAGTAATTTGACCATTGCCGTGGAAGGTATTCCTTTGTGTATAGGAGGTCACTGCTTTTTTTCTGTCCACAAGGAACATCTGATTATTCCTATAATACATGGGGGTAAAGTATGATAATTACCATTTTACTACCTTTACAGTGCTTGTTTCCACCAGGGGATTTAGCACCTCGACAGAACTGACAGACATTCATAATGGAAAACACATGTCGCTATGTCCTGTTAACTTTTTCGTTCCTTCTCTAGAATCTCTGGAGTGGGAACGTTGCCGACGTTATCAACCCTTTAAGGTCATGGATTATTCTGGGGCCATCATTGTAGATTGGAGTCCACATCATGGGCAATTCATAGAAAAATGATCAAATAAAACTCTTTGGTGGCTCGTTCAAATGGCACTTTGATGGGCAATGGTAATGAAACAGTTGAATGGCAGCAATTTGCACTTGTCCCTCCTCAATTACAATTGCAGGGATATCCACACATTCAAGGGGATATTTGGAAACTATGGGCAGTTTCTGGTAATCTCACTCTGGTCAGGAAACTATACTTTGGACAGTGGTGACTCTCTGGGTCCATTCCATGTTAATTTACATGTTAATAAATCTTATTCTGCAATGGCATGTGTAAAATATCCTTTTGCATTGTTATATGGGAATTGGACCTAGAATGACACTGTGGGATGTGTGTCCTATGACTATTGTAATTTAATTCAATGTGTAAATCAGTCGGTGCAAAGAATTAAGAATTTGAAAGACGAGCCTTTAATTCCAATTTCTCACTAGAAAATTTTAAGGCTCAGACAGAAGTATAGTTACCTATAAATCTGACTTGGCTATGGTCAGATTCTTTTGCTGTTTCTCATCTAGTAACCACTGTACAGACTTTGCTACACTGGTCTTCGACGTATGCTTGGTGTGGTCATTGCTTCGATTCTAGCAGTTTCATCAGTAACTGCAACAGCAGCGTTGGCAGGTCTTGAGTTGCACCAAGGAATTCAAACAGCTGATTTTATTCGGGACTGGCATAAAGACTCTCATTTGTTGTGGCAACAACAGCGAGAATGGATGCCCAACTTACTACTTACATGCTCAATCTTCAACACACCATATCCTGACTTGAAATCAATTGGTTGTTTCATCTACATGAAATGTGATTGGAATTCTTCTCAGTTTTGTATAGCACCTGTACCACTTAACATGAGTGAAGGATGTGAGAAAGTAAAATGATCCTTGACTGGGCATCAAAATCTCACTATGGAGATTTTGGACCTGGAACACAAATTTTGTCTACTTTTAGCAGGACTTTACCTGACATTACAGGATTTGATTTGCTAAAAAGTCTTCAAGAGGAATAATAATTAATCCATTAGGGCATGCATCCTCACTAAGTGGGACTACTTTTGGAACACTGTGTTTATATTACTTTTATGTTGCGTTGCTTTTCTAGTCTTCCTGCAATGGCGAAAAGGGAAACAAGTAAAGCATGAAACAGAGAAGATCCAGACAATGCTACAATTATAAAAGCAAATAAAAAAGGGGAGATGAAGGGTGAATAGGGTAGCAGAGATGTGCCTGCAAACGGGTCTCTCTACTCG
>NW_017189888.1:0-24614 GCF_001704415.2 Capra hircus | reverse complement strand
GGTGAGAAATCATATTTCATTATTGTTTTGGTTTGCATTTCTGTTACTATTATCAGATAATATTCTTAATTATTACCAATTAACTTCAAAATGTTTCCTGTCTTTTTGGTAATTTTTCTTTCTTTCTTTTTTCCCTGGGTAATTTGTATTTTCTTGTACCTTTTGTTTACTTCATGTTTTTCTAATATTAGATTTTTATCTTATTTTAACTTTGGACTCTGCATAAATTAGGTAAATGAACACTTTGCTAGCTCTCTTCCAAATATTTCTCAATTGTCATTTTATAATTAACTGTTTATTGTCCCAAGCAGGAATTTTACTAAAAAGAAAGTTATGTAAAAATTTCCTTTTTAGCTTCAAAAATCATGTAAAGTAAAATTTAAATAACAGACAAAAAACTCAAGGACACTAGAGTGTGTGGTTAAAAGATTCAGGAGGGGGGATAAATCTGAATTCACCTGGCTGCCTTTCCGCACGTACTTTTCAAAAAGCTTTTTACGTTAGCCTCGTGTGTGTGTGTGTGTGTGTGTGTGTGTGTAAAGAGAAAAAATGAAGTGAGGTAGGTAGCACCATGATGGGCCAAGATGGGTGGGGCTGCACCTGGGACTAAAAACAGATGAGTGGGCAATAGGCTTGCTCAGCCCTGAGAAACCAATGGGGACAAATCTCTAGAGCTGAGATTGGAGTACTCTGGGAGTCCCAGCAGGTGTGCTCAACGCCAAGGATGAGGAGGGGAACACAAGCAAAAAGATGCTGCTGCCCAGTAGGCCTGTCTCCCTTAGGCCACACCGAAGGTGATGAAAATTTTATTATGGAAAATGTAGACTGTGGATATTGGGGAAAGAACTTAGCCAGTGCAGGGAGTGTGATGAATTAAATAAAAACCACGGTTACTTTCACCACAGTTCATATTTTAGTCCATCCCCCTCCCCCCCATCATTTTTCAGCTCATATTTTTAGCGTTGGGAAATACACTTCATGTCTGTACCTTGTTCGGTACTTCTTGAGCATTTTATCATAAAAATTTCCAAACATTCAAAAAGGTGGACATTTTTTGTAGCTAATACACCAAGACTTCACACTTAGATGGGGCCAGAGGGAAGGGGATGCAACTTTTATGGTGGGAAATGCGGGTCTGTGGCTATTAGAAATAGAACTTGGTCCAGTGCACAGAGTATGAAAATGTAAAATAAAAGGCATGTTTAGTTTCACAAGAGTTACTATTTGGGGGCTTCCTTGGGTGGCTCAGTGATAAAGAACATGCCTGCCAATGCAGGAGTCAGGAGCTAGATCCCTGGGTTGGGAAGACCCCCTGGAGAAGGGATTGGTAACCCACTCCAGTACTCTTGCTTGGAGTAGTCCATGGACAAAGGAGCCTGGTGCAAAAGAATCAGACACAAGCAAGGGACTGAACACACGATATTTAGCCTATCTCCTCCACATCTTTTTTCAGCTCATATTTTTAAAATTTGAAATTCTACGTCATGTGCATTTTTTCATTTTTATTTGCTCTGTACTTTCCCCAGCACTTTATGATAGAACTTTCCAAGCATTCAAGGATGTTGAACAGGTTTTCTAGCTAATGCACAAAGACTGAAGCTAAGGAGAACTGCACAAGGACGGCTCCACTAAGGACAGCTAAGCCGGGCTGTGCTAAGGAGAGTGAGGAGACACCAGGTTTGCTGGCTTCTCTGCCTCATTCCACTCTAATGTACAACCATGAAGTGGTGGGGCCAAATGCCATGATCTTAATTTCCTGAATGTTGAGCACTAAGCCAACTTTTTCACACTCCCCTCTTCCACTTTCATCAAGAGGCTCTTGAGTTCTTCTTCAGTTTCTGCCACAAGGGTGGAGTCATCTGTATATCTGAGGATATTCATATTTCTTCTGCCAATCTTGATTTCAGCTTATGCTCCAACTCGCCCAGCATTTCTCATGATGTCCTCTACATATAAGTTAAATAAGCAGGGTGACAATATGCAAACTTGACATACTCCTTTTCCTGTTTGGAACCAATCTATTGTTCCTTGTCCAGTTCTGTTGCTTTCTGACCTGTATACAGGTTTCTCGAGAGGCAGATCATGTGGACTGGTTGTCCCATCTCTTTCAGAATTTTCCACAGTTTATTGTGATCCACATATTCAAAGGCTTTGGCATAGTCAAAAAAGCAGAAACAGATGTTTTCCTGGAACTCTCTTGTTTTTCAAAGATCCAGCGGATGTTGGCAATTTGATCTCTGGTTCCTCTGCCTTTTCTAAAACCAGCTTGAAGATCTGGAAGTTCATGGTTCACGTATTGCTGAAGCCTGGCTTGGAGAATTTTTGAACATTAGCTTTGCTAGCATGTGAGATGAATGCAATTGTGCGGTAGTTTGAGCATTCTTTGGCATTGACTTTCTTTGGGATTGGAAGGAAAACTGACCTTTCCCAGTCCTGTGGCTACTGCTGAGTATTCCACCTTTGCTGGCATATTGAGTGCAGCACATTCACAGTATCATCTTCCAGGATTTGAAACAGTTCAACTGGAATTCCATCACTTCCACTAGCTTTGTTTGTAGTGATACTTTCTAAGGCCCACTTGCCTTTATATTCCAGGATGTCTGGCTCTAGGTGAGTGTTCACACCATTGTGATTATCTGGGTCACGAAGATCTTTTTGTACAGTTCTCTGTATTCTTGCCGCCTCTTCTTAATATCTTTGCTTCTGTTAGGTCCCTACCATTTCTGTCCTTTATTGAGCCCATCTTTGCAGGAAATATTCCCTTGGTATCTCTAATTTTCTTGAAAAGATATCTAGTCTTTCCCATTCTATTCCCCCCCCATTTCTTTGCACTCATCATTGAAGAAGGCTTTCTTATCTCTCCTTGTTATTCTTTGGAACTCTGCATTCAAATGCTTATATCTTTTCCTTTTCTCCTTGGCTTTTCAGTTCTCTATTCGTAGCTGTTTGTAAGGCCTCCTCAGACAGCCATTTTGCTTTTGTGCATTTCTTTTTCTTAGGGATGGTCTTGATCCCTGTCTCCTGTACAACGTCATGAACCTCTGTCCACAGTTCGTCAGGCACTCTACCAGATCTAGCCCCTTAAATAATATTTCTCACTTCCCCTGCATAATTATAAGGGATTTGATTTAGGTATTACCTGAATGGTCTATTGATTTCCCCCACTTTCTTGAAGATCAAGGAATTCATGATCTGAGCCACAGTCAGCTCTTGGTCTGTTTTTGCTGACTACATATGGTGTCTCCATATTTGGCTACGAAGAATATAATCAGTCTCATTTTGGTATTGACCATCTGGTGATGTTCATGTGTAGAGTCTTCTCTGTTGGAAGAGGGTGTTTGTTATGACCAGTGCATTCTCTTGGCAAATTGTGTTAGCCTTTGCCCTGTTTCATTCTGTACTCGAAGGCCAAAATTGCCTGTTACTCCAAGTGTTTCTTGACTTCCTACTTTTGCATTCCAGTCCCCTATAATGAAAAGAACATCTTCTTTGGGTATTAGTTTTAAAAGGTCTTACAGGTCTTCATAGAATGGTTCAACTTTAGCTTCTTCAGCATTACTGTTGGGGCATTAGGCTTGGATTACCATGATATTGAATGGTTTGCCTTAGAAGTGAACTGAGATCATTTTATTGTTTTTGAGATTGCATCCAAATACTGCTTTCATGTTACTCTCTCCACAAATCTCACCCTCTCCTCCCCTCTTGCCGATGTCCATAAGTCTGTTCTTTATGTCTGTTTTCCATTGTTGCCCTGAAAATAAATACTTTGGTCCCATCTTTCTAAATTCCATATATATGTGTTAGTAAATGATATTTATCTTTCTCTTTCTGACTTAATTCTCTCTGTATGATAAGGTCTATGTTCATCCACCTCAGTAGAACTGACTCAGATGCATTTCTCTTTGGGTTGAGTAATATTCCATTGTATGTATGCCCCACACTTCTTTATCCATTCACTGTATGATGCACATCTAGGTTGCTTCCATGTTCTAGCTATTGTAAACAGTGCTGCAATGAACATTAGGGTACAAGTGTGTTTTTCAATTTTTGTTTCCTCGGGGTATATGCCTAGAAGTAGGATCGCTGGCCATTATGGTGGTTTTACTCCTAGTGTTTTAAGGGATCTCCATACTGTGTTCCAAAGTGGCTGTATCAATTTTCATTCCCACTAACAGTGCAAGAGGGTTCCCTTTACTCTGCGTCCATTCCAACATTTATTGTTGCAGACTTTTTGATGATGGCCTTTCTGATTGCTGTGAGGTAGTATCTCATTATGGTTTTGATGTGCATTTCTCTAATCAATGAGTGATGCTGAGCATCTTCTCACGTGCTTGTTAGCGGTCTCTATGTCTTCTTTGGAGAAATGTTTCTTTAGGCCTTTTTCTCACTTTTTGCTTGGGTTGTTTGTTTTTCTGGGATTGAGTTATATGAGCTGCTTGTAGATTTTGGAAATTAATCTTTTGTCATTTGTTTCATTTGCTGTTATTTTCTCCCATTCTCAGGGTTGTCTTTTCACCTTACTTATAGTTACCTTTGCTATGCAAATCTTTTAAGTTTAATTAGGTCCCACTTTTTTACTTCTGTTTTTATTTCCAGTACTCTAGGAAGTAGGTCATAGAGGATCTTGCTTTGATTTATGTGGCCGAGTGTTCTGCCTGTTGTCCTCTAAGAGTTTTATAGTTTCTGGTCTTACATTTAGGTCTTTAATACATTTTGAATTTATCTTTGTGTGTGCTGTAAGGAAGTGATCTAATTCTTTCTTTTACATGTAGCTGTCCAATTTTACCAGCACCACTTATTGAAGAGGTTGTATATGCCCCACATTCTTGCCTTCTTTGTCAAAAATAAGGTACCCACAGGTGCATGGGCTTATTTCTGGGCTTTTTATCTTGTTCCATTAGTCTATATTTCTGTTTTTGTGCCAGTACCATACTGTCTTGATGAGTGTAGGTTTGCAATATAATCTGAAGTCTGGAAGGTTGATTCCTCCATTTCTATTTGCTCATTCTCCAGGCTACCTTGGTTATTTGGGATCTTCTGTTTCCCATAAGAATAGTGGAATTTTTTCTTCTAGTTATGTTAGAAATACAATTGGTAATTTGATGAGGATCGCTTTGAATCTGTAGATAGCTTGAATAGTAATATAGTTATTTTCACAATATTGATTCTTCCTACACAGGAATATGAAATATCTCTCCCTCTGTTTGCATTGTCTTTGATTTCCTCCATCAGAACTGTGCTGCAGTTCTTTTGTCTGCTTAGGTAGGCTTATTCCTATTTTATTTTTTGTTTCAGTGGTGAATGGGATTGATTCCATTTCTTTTTTTTTTTTGATTTTTCATTGTTCAGTTCAGTTCAGATGCTTAGTCAGTGTCTGACTATTTGCGACCCGATGAACAAGGTCTCCCTGTCCATCACCAACTCCTGGAGTCTGCCCAAACCAATGTCCATCGGGTCAATAATGTCATCCAACCATCTCATCCTCTCTGTCGTCCCCTTCTCCTCCTGTCCTCGATCTTTCTCAGTATCAGGTTCTTTTCAAATGAATCAACTCTTTGCATCATGTGGCCAAAGTATTGGGGGTTCAGCTTCAACATCAATCCCTCCAATGAACACCCAGGACTGATCTCCTTTAGGATGGACCAGTTGGATCTCCTTGCAGTCCAAGGGACTCTCAAGAGTTCTCCAACATCACAGTTCAAAGGCATCAATTCTTTGGTACTCAGCTTTCTTCACAGTCCAACTCTCACATTCATACACGACCACTGGAAAAGCCAAAGCCTTGACCAGACAGACCTTTGTTAACAAAGTAATGTCTCTGCTTTCCAATGTGCTATCTAGGTTGGTCATAACTTTCCTTCCAAGTAGTAAGCGTTTTTAAGTTTCATGGCCACAATCACCATCTGCAGTGATTTTGGAGCCCAGAAAAATAAAGTTTGACACTATTTCCACTGTTTCCCCACCTATATGCCATAAAGTGATGGGACTGGAAGCCATGATCTTCGTTATCTGAATGTTGAGCTTTAAGCCAATGTTTTCACTCTCCTGTTTCATATTCATCAAGGGGCTCGTTAGTTCTTCTTCACTTTTTCTTCTTCACTTTCTGCCATGAGGGTGGTTTCATCTGCATATCTGAGGTTTCTCCTGGCAATCTTGATTCCAGTTCTTCCTCCAGCCTAGCATTTCTCATGATGTACTCTGCATATAAGTTAAATAGGCAGGTGACAATATACAGATTTGACGTACTCCTTTTCCTATTTGGAACCAGTCTGTTGTTCCATGTCCAGTTCTAACCGTCACCTCCTGACCTGCATTCAGGTTTCTCAAGAGGCAGATATTTTATTTTTTGTTTCAATGGTGAATGGGATTGATTCCATTTCTTTTTTCTGACTTTTCATTGTTAGTATATAGGAATGCAAGTGATTATTGTGTATTCATTTTGTATCCTGAGACTTTGCTCTTGGAATTTTGATAGTATCCTTAGGATTTTCTATTTATAGTATCACGTCATCTGCAAACAGAGAGAGCTCTACTTCTTTTCCCATCTGGATTGCTTTGATTTCTCTTTCTTCTCTGGTTGCTCTAGCTAGGACTATACACAGAAAGGGTGTATAAACTCGAACCCCAAACAATAAAGTAAATGGAAATGGGATCATACTTATGAATAATTACTGTAAGTGTAAATGGGTTGAAACTCCCAACCAAAAGACAAAGACTGGCTGAATGGATACAAAGACAAGACCACTATATATGTTGTCTACAAGAGACCCACCTCGAAACAACGGACACATACAGACTGAAAGTGAAGGGTTGGGAAAGTTATTCCATGCAAATAAAGACCAAAAGAAAGCAAGAGTAGCAATACTCATATCAGATAAAATAGCCTTTAAAACAAAGGCAGTGAAAAGAAACAAAGAAGGACACTACATAATGATCAAAAGATCAATCCAAGAAGAAGATATAATAATTATAAATATACATGCATCCAACAGAGGAGCACCACAATATGTCAGACAAATGCTAACAACTATGAAAAGGGAAATTAGCAATAACACAATAATAGTGGGAGACATTAATACCCTACTCACACCTATGGATAGATCAACTAAATAGAAAATTAACAGGAATCACAAACTTTAAATGATACAATAGACCAGTTAGACCTAATTGATGTCTATAGGACATTTCACCCAAAACAATGAATTTCACTTTTTTCTCAAGGGCACAAGGAACCTTCTCCAGGATAGATCACACCCTGGGCCATAAACTAGCCTCAGTAAATTCAAAATAACTGAAGTCATTCCAAGCATCTTTTCTGACCACAATGCAGTAAGATTAGATGTCAATTAAAGGAGAGAAATTATTAAAAATTGCAACATATGGAGGCTGAACAACACGCTGCTGAATAACCAACAAATCACAGAAGAAATCAAAAAAGAAATCAAAATATGCATTGAAACAAATGAAAATGAAAACACAACAACCCCAAATATATGGGACACTGTACATCAGTGGTTCATAGCAATACAGGTTTACCTCAAGAAACCAAAAAAAAAAAAAAAAAAAAAAAAGTCAAATAAATAACGTAACTCTACACCTAAAGCAACTAGTAAAGGAAAAAATGCAGAACCCCAGGGCTAGTAGAAGGAAAGAAATCTTAAAAATCAGGGCAGAAATAAATGCAAAATAAAGAAAAGGGACCATAGCCAAAATCAACCAAGACAGAAGCTGGTTCTTTGAGAAGATAAATAAAATTGACAAAAAATTCGCCTGACTCATCAAGAAACAAAGGGAGAGGAATCAAATCAACAAAATTAGAAATGAAAATGGAGAAATCACAACAGACAAGGATCATAAGAGACTACTATCAGCAACTATATGCCAATAAAATGGACAACTTGGAAGAAATTGACAAATTGTTAGAAAAGTACAACTTTCCAAAGCTGAAATAGGAAGAAATAGAAAATCTTAGCAGACTCATCACAAGCACAGAAATTGAAACTGTAATCAGATATCTCCCAGCAAACAAAAGTCCAGGACCAGATGGATTTATAGCTGAATTCTACCAAGATATTAGAGATGAGCTAATGCCTATCCTACTCAAATGCTTCCAGAAAATTGCAGAGGAATGTAAACATCCAAACTCATTCTATGAGGCCACCATCACCCTAATACCAAAACCTGAAAAAGATGCCACAAAAAGGAAAACCAGAGGCCAATATCACTGACAAACATAGATGCAAAAATACTTAACAAAATTCCAGAAAAAAATCCAACAATATATTAAAAATATCATACATCATGATCAACTGGGCTTTAACCCAAGGATGCAAGGATTCTTCAGTATCCACAAATCAATCAATGTAATAAACAACATTAACAAATGGAAAGATAAAAATCATACGATTATCTCAGTAGATGCAGAGAAAGTCTTTGACATAATTCAACATCCATTTATGATAATAAAAAAAAACCTACAGAAAGTAGTCATAGAAGGAATATGCCTCAACATAATAAAAGCTGTATATGACAAACCCACAGCAAACATTATCATCAATGGTGAAAAATTGAAAGCATTTCTCCTAAATTCAGGAACAAGATAAAAGTTCCCCCTCTCACCACTACTATTTGACATAGTTTTGGAAGTTTTGGCCATAGTATCAGAGCAGAAAAAGAAATAAGAAGAATCCAGATTGGAAAAGAAGAAGTAAAACTCTCACTGTTTGCAGATGACATAATCCTCTACATAGAAAACCCTAAAGACTCTAACAAACAATTATTAGAGCTAAGCAATTAATATAGTAAAGTTGCAGGACATAAAATTAACAGACAGAAATCTCTTGCATTCCTATACACTAACAATGAGAAAACAGAGAAATTAAGGAAACAATTCCATTCATCATTGCAATGAAAGGAATAAAATGCCTGGGACTAAACCTACCTAAAGAAACAAAAGCCCTATATATAGAAAACTATAAAACACTGATGAAAGAAATCAAAGAAGACACAACTAGGTGAAGAAATATACCACGTTCATGGATTGGAAGAATCAATATAGTGAAAATGAGTATATACCCAAAGCATAACCCATTGAATATACTACCCTTTGAATCTTTAGATTCAATGCAATCCCTATCAAACTCATTTCAGTTCAGTCGCTCAGTTACGTCCGACTCTTTGCGACCCCATGAACAGGAGCACTCCAGGCCTCCCTGTCCATCACCAACACCGAGAGTTCACTCAAACTCACGTCCATCGAGTCAGTGGTGCCATCCAGCCATCTCACCCTCTGTCGTCCCCTTCTCTTCCTGCCCCCAATCCCTCCCAGCATCAGGGTCTTTTCCAATGAGTCAACACTGCATCAAGTGGCCAAAGTACTGGAGTTTCAGCTTTAGCATCATTCCATCCAGAGAACAACCAGGACCGATCTCCTTTAGGATGGACCAGTTGGATCTCCTTGCAGTCCAAAGGACTCAAGTCCAAGTCTCAAGAGCCTTCTCCAACACCACAGTTCAAAAGCAGCAATTCTTCAGCACTCAAATTTCTTCACAGCCCAACTCTCACATCCATACATGACCACTGGAAAAACCATACCCTTCACTAGACGGACCTTTGTTGGCAAAGTAATGTCTCTGCTTTTGAATACACTGTTTAGGTTGGTCATAACTTTTCTTTCACGGAGTAAGCATCTTTTAATTTCATGGCTGCAATCACCATCTGCAGTGATTTTGGAGCCCAGAAAAATAAAGTCTGACACTGTTTCCACTGTTTCCCCATTCATTTTTCACAGAGCTAGAACAAATAATTTCACGATTTGTATAGAAATACAAAAAACCTCAAATAGCCAAAGCAATCTTGAGAAAGAAGAATGCAACTGGAGGAATCCATTTGCCTGACTTCAGGCTCTCCTACAAAGCCACAGTCATCAAGGTAGTATGGTACTGGCAAAAAGACAGAAATATAGATCAATGGAACAAAACAGAAAGCCCAGAGAAGAATCCACACCCATTTGAACACCTTATATTTGGCAGAAGAGGCAAGAATACATAAAGGAGAAAAAACAATTTATTTATCAAATGGTGCTGAGAAAACTGGTCAATCACTTATAAAAGAATGAAACTAGAACACATTCTAACGCCATACACAAAAATATACTCAAAATGGATTAACCACTCTAAATGTAAGACCAGAAACTATAAAACTCCTAGAGGAAAACATAGGCAAAACACTCTCTGACACAAATCACAGCAGGATCCTCTATGACCCACCTCCCACAGTATTGGAAATAAAAGCAAAAATAAACAAATGGGACCTAATTAAAATTAAAAGCTTTTGCACAACAATGGAACCTATAAGCAAGGGGGAAAGGCAGCATTCAGAATGGGAGAAAATAATAGCAAACGAAGCAACTGACAAAGAATTTATTCAAAAAATATACAAGCAACTCCTGCAATTGAATTCCCGAAAAATAAATGGCCCCAATCAAAAAATCAGCCAAAGAACTAAACAGACATTTCTTCCAAGAGACATACAGGTGGCTAACAAATACACAAAGAGATGCTCAACATCACTCATTATCAGAGAAATGCAAATTAAAACCACAATGAGGTACCGTTTCATGATAGAATGGCTGCTATCCAAAAGTCTACAAAGCAATAAATGCTGGAGACGTTGTGGAGAAAAGGGAACTCTCTTACACTCTTTGTGAGAATGCAAACTAGTACAGCCACTATGGAGAACAGTGTGGACATTCCTTGTAAAATTGGAAGTAGAATGGCCATATGACCCAGCCATCCCAGTGCTGGGCATACACACCGAGGAAACCAGAATTGAAAGAGACACGTGTACCCCAATGTTCCTCGCAGCACTGTTTATAATAGCCAGGACATGGAAGCAACCTAGGTGTCCATCAGCAGACAAATGGATAAGAAAGCTGTGGTCCATGTATATCATGGAATATTACTCATCCATTAAAAAGAATACGTTTGAATCAGTTCTAATGAGATGGATGAAACTGGAGCCTATTATACAGAGTGAAGTAAGTCAGAAAGAAAAACTAATGCATATACATGGAATTTAGCAAGAAGGTAATGATAACCTTGTATGCAAGACAGCAAAAGAGACATAGATGTATAGAACAGTCTTTTGGACTCTGTGGGAGAGGGCGAGGGTGGGATGAAGTGGGAGAATGGCATTGAAACACATATATTGTCATATGTTAGACGAATCGCCAATCCTGGTTTGATGCATGAGACAGGGTGCCTGGGGCTGGTGCATTGGGATGACCCAGAGGAATGTGATGGGAAGGGAGGTGGGAGGGGGTTTCAGGATGGGGAACCCACATACACCCGTGGCAGGTTCATGTCACTGTATGGCAACACCACTACAATATTGTAAAGTAATTAGCCTCCAATTAAAATAAATAAGTTTACATTTTTAAAAAATTTAAAAAAGAACAAAACTAACAAAAGCATAAACTAGAATTCAAAACTAAAGCAATCAAAACTAAATAAAAAATAAAGCAATGAAAACAAAACTAACAAATATGGTGAGGGGAAAAAAGGGAATGTAAGAAAGAGTAGAAATGAAAAGCTAAATAGTGGTAGCTAAAGAAGAGATATATTTTAAAGATTAACTGCAAGGGGGAAAGAACCACGGGAAAAGCAAGCAAAGGAATACATGTTAGAAAAAAATATAATAGGTTTAAAATTTTTTAAATTACAATTTTAAAAAAGAAGGAAAATGCCATAGAACTCAGATGTAAAAGGCACAGATTTATAGCAGCAACAAAAGGTGGGATTAAAAAAAAAAATCCAGAATTGTGCCTAAGATGGCAGAGAAATAGGACGGGAAGACCATTTTCTCTCTCACAAATTCCTCAAAAGAACAATTCAATGCTGAGCAAACTCCACAAAACAACTTCTGAATGCTGGCAGAGGACAACAGACAACCAGAAAAGTAGATCATTGTCTTCAAAAACAGGTAGGAAAAAATATAAAAGATGAAAAAAGAGACAAAGGAGGTGGGGAGGGAGCTCCATCCCAGGAAGGGAAGCCTGTCCCAGGAAGGGAATTTTAAGAAGAGAGGTTTCCAAACACCAGGAAACACTCTCCCTGCCAAGTCTGTGGCAAGCCTTGGAAACACAGAGGGCGACATAACAGGAAGGAAAAATAAATAAATAAGTAAAACCAACAGATTACAAGTCCAACAGTAACTCCCCCAGCGGAAAAGAGGCACAGACGCATGCATCCGCCACTAGCAAGTGGGGCAGGGCAGGGAAGCACGGGAGGTGCTGGCTGCAGCGCTTTGTAAGAATCGGGCAGGAACGCCCCACACATAACCAGAATGATCTAACTTGGGCTAGCAAACCAGACTGTGGGATAGCTACCACGCGAAAAGCTCGAACATAAGACACCACCAGGACCACACACAGAAAAAAGGATGGAATGGAAATAGCTGGCTGCAGACCATCCCCTGCTCGGGACAGGCAGCCAGAGCCGTAAGGGCTGGGAAGGGGCAATTGCAGCCCTGTAGCGACTTTACCTACCAAACTGCAAGCAGGCTTCTTTGCTAAGACTTCTGGGGGTGCTGGACAGTCACCATCTGCCTCACAAGGGGCACCAGCGGTACATCCAGAAAACTGAGCAGCAGAGACAGAAAAGGTGACAAGTCGCAGCGACCGCACTTGCCAAACTCCTGAGCTACTCGGACCTGGGAAGGGCACAAAACGGAGTCCCAACCAAATCTGTGCCTCTGAAGGCTACTTGAGCACCGAATCTGAGTGGCTTAGACTGGGAAGGTGCACGCAGCCTGGGCTGGCCTCAGACGGTTCCCGGCTGAGCATCATAGAGCTGGAGCGGTTTGTGCGCCGCAAGAAGGGACAGGTCCAGCGGGGCTGAGACACTGTGCACAGGACAGTGCTATTTGTTTGCAGCATCCTCAGCTTCCGACCGCGCGACTGAGCTAGTAAGCCTAGAAAAAAAAAAAAGTGTCCACCACCACCCCCCTGTGTCAGGACGGAAATCAGACACTGACGAGACTAGCAAACAGAAGAAATTAAACGTGGGAACCCCCTTGGAAGTGACCCCACACTGCCCACAACATCAGAGAAGGGCCAGATATATCTTTACTATTTTTACAATCATTTCTTTTTTTTTCTTTCTTTTTTTCTAACTTAAAAAAAAATTGGTGTCTTCTATTTCTCCTCTAATTTTTATTTCTATAAGCTACTATTACTTTTCAAAAAAAAAGACTCTATTTTTTTAAGGCAAACATCATATATAATCTTTGTGTGGTTGTTGTAGGTGTTTTTAAATAATTCTTGTGGCTTTTTTTTCCTTGTTGTTGTTTTTTCTTTTTTCTCTTTTCTTTCTGCTTCTTTTCTTTAATATTGTATTTTTGAAAATCCAACCTCTACTCTAGATTTTTAATCTTTGCTTTTTGTTTCTTTGTTGTCAATTTTGTACATTTAAAAACCCAAACTTCACTACCCAATTTTACCTGAGAGCGAGATTACTGGCTTGACCACTCTCTCCTCCTCTGGACTCTCCTTTTTCTCCACCAGGTGGCCTCTGTCTCTTCCCTCCCCAATCTCTTCTCTATCCAACTCCGTGAATCTCCGTGTGTTCCAGATGGTGGAAAACACCTAAGAAACTGGTTACTGGCTGGATTTGTCTCTCTCCTTTTCATTCCTCTCTCTCATTCTCCTGACCACTTCTGTCTCCCTCCCCCTTCTCCTCTTCCCTGTATAACTCCGTGAATACCTCTGAGTGGTCCAGACTATGTGCACATAAGGAAGTGACTACTGGCTAGCTTGCTCTCTCCTCTTTTGATCCCACCTCATCTCATTCCAGTCACCTCTAACTACCCCCTCCATCTTCTCTTCTCCATTTAACTCAGTGAACCTCTCTGGGTGTCCCTCAATGTGGAGAAACTTTTCATCTTTAACCTAGATGTTTTATCATTGGTGCTGTATAGATGGAGAAGTCTAGAGGCTACTGTAAAAATAAAACTGAAAACCAGAAGGAGGCTTAAGTCCAAAGCCTGAGAACATCAGAGAACTCCTGAATTCAGGGAACATTTAGCAAAAGGAGCTTATCAAACGCCTCCATACATACACTGAAACCAAGCACCACCCAAGGGCCAACAAGTTCCAGAGCAAGACATATCACGCAAATTCTCCAGCAACACAGGAACTTCAATATACAGGCAGCTCAAAGTTACTCCAAAACCTTTGACGTCTCATAACCCATTACTGGTCACTCCACTGCACTCCAGAGAGAAGAAATCCAGCTCCACCCACCAGAACTCCAACACTAGCCTCCCTAACTAGGAAACCTTGACAAGCCACTGATACAAGCCCACCCACTGTGAGGAAGCTCCATAATAAAGAGAACTCCACAAATTCCCAGAATATAAAAAGGCCATTCCAAACGCAGCAATATAATCAAGATGAAGAGACAGAGGAATACTCAGCAGGTTAAGGAACAGGAGAAATGCCCGCCAAGCCAAACAAAAGAGGAAGAGTTAGGGAATCTACCTGAGAAGGAATTCCAAATATTGTTAGTGAAAATGATCCAAAATCTTGAAATCAAAATGGAATCACAGATAAATAGCCTAGAGAGAAGGATTGAGAAGATGCAAGAAAGATTTAACAAGGGCCTAGAAGAAATAAAAAAGAGTCAATATATAATGAATAATGCAATAAATGACATCAGAAACACCCTGGAGGCAACAAATAGTAGAATAACGGAGGCGGAAGATAGGATTAGTGAAACAGAAGATAGAATGGTAGAAATAAATGAATCAGAGAGGAAAAAAGAAAAATGAATTAAAAGAAATGAGGACAATCTCAGAGACCTCCAGGACAATATGAAACGCTCCAACATTTGAATTATAGGAGTCCCAGAAGAAGAAGACAGAAAGACCATGAGAAAATCCTTGAGGAGATAATAGTTGAAAACTTCCCTAAAATGGGGAAGGAAATAATCACCCAAGTCCAAGAAACACAGAGATTCCAAATAGGATAAACCCAAGGCAAAACACCCCAAGACACATATTAATCAAATTAACAAAGATCAAACACAAAGAACAAATATTACAAGCAGCAAGGGAAAAACAACAAATAACACACAAGGGGATTCCCATAAGGATAACAGCTGATCTTTCAATAGAAGCTCTTCAGGCCAGGAGGGAATGGCAATACATACTTAAAGTGATGAAAGAAAATAACCTACAGCCCAGATTACTGTACCCAGCAAGGATCTCATTCAAACACGAAGGAGAAATCAAAAGCTTTACAGACAAGCAAAAGCTGAGAGAATTCAGCACCACCAAAGCAGCTCTCCAACAAATTCTAAAGGATATTCTCTAGACAGGAAACACAACAAGGGTGTATAAACCCGAACCCAAAACAATAAAGTAAATGGTAATGGGATCATACTTATCAATAATTACCTTAAACGTAAATGGGTTGAATGCCCCAACCAAAAGGCAAAGACTGGCTGAACGGATACAAAACAAGACCCCTCTATATGCTGCTTACAAGAGACCCACCTCAAAACAAGGGACACATACAGACTGAAAGTGAAGGGCTGGAAAAAGATATTCCATGCAAATAGAGACCAAAAGAAAGCAGGAGTGGCAATAGTCATATCTGATAAAATAGACTTTAAAACAAAGTCTGTGAAAAGAGACAAAGAAGGTCACTACATAATGATCAAAGGATCAATCCAAGAAGAAGATATAATAATTATCAATATATATGCACCCAATATAGGAGCACTGCAATATGTAAGACAAATGCTAACAAGTATGAAAGGGGAAATTAACAATAACACAATAATAGTGGGAGACTTTAATACTCCAGTCACACGTATGGACAGATCAACTAAACAGAAAATTAACAAAGAAATGCAAACTTTAAATGATGCATTAGACCATTTAGACCTAATTGATATCTATAGGACATTTCACCCCAAAACAACGAATTTCACCTTTTTCTCAAGTGCTCATGGAACCTTCTCCAGGATAGATCACATCCTGGGCCATAAATCTAAACTTGATAACTTAAAAAAAATCAAAATCATTCCAAGCATCTTTTCTGACCATAATGCATTAAAATTAGACCTCAATTACAGGAGAAAAACTATTAAAAATTCCAACACGGGGAGAGAGGGAAAGATGGCGGAGGAATAGGACAGGAAGATCACTTTCTCCCTCACAAATTCCTCAAAAGAACATTTCAACGCCGAGCAAACTCCACAAAACAACTTCTGTAGGTTGGCAGAGGACATCAGGCAACCAGAAAAGCAGACAATTTTCTTCAAAAACAGGTAGGGAAAAATATAAAAGATGAAAAAGGAGACAAAGGAGGTGGGGATGGAGCTCCGTCCTGGGAAGGGAAGCCCGTCCCGGGAAGGGAATTTTAAGAAGAGAGGTTTCCAAACACCAGGAAACACTCTCCCTGCTGAGTCTGTGGTGAGCCTTGGAAACACAGAGGGCAACATAACAGGAAGGAAAAATAGATAAATAATTAAAACCAACAGATAACAAGCCCAACAGTAACTCCCCCAGCGGAAAAGCAGCACAGACGCCTGCATCCGCCATACGGAAGTGGGGGCAGGGCAGGGACGCGTGGGAGGCGTGGGCTGCAGAGCTTTGTAAGAATTGGGCAGGAACGCCCCACGTGCAACCAGAACGATCTAACTTGGGCTAGCAAACCAGACTGTGGGAGAGCTACCACGCGAAAAACTCGAACATAAGACACCGCCAGGACCGAGCACAGAACAAAGGACGGAACGGAAAAAGCCGGCTGCAGACCATCCCCCACCAGGGACAGGCAGCCAGAGCTGTAAGGACTGGAAAGGGGCAATTGCAGAGACTTTATGTACCTAACTGCAAGCGGGCTCCTTTGCTAAGACTTCTGGGGGTGCTGGACAGTCACAGTCTGCCTCAGGGGGTGCACCAGCGGTCCACCCAGAGAGCTGAGCGGCAGCGGCGGAAAAGATGACAAGCCACGGCGATCGCGCTCGCCAAACTCCTGAGCTACTTGGACCTGGGAAGGGCACAAAACGCAGTCCCAGCTGAATCTGTGCCTCTGAGGGCTACCTGAGCGCCAAACCTGAGCGGCTTGGACCGGGGAAGTGCACGCAGCCTAGGGCCGGCCCCAGACGGTTCCCGGCTGAGCATCGTAGAGCCGGAGCAGTTTGTGCACCGCAAGAAAGGACAGGTCAAGTGGGGCTGAGATGCGGTGTGCACACGACAGTGCTGTTTGTTTGCAGCAGCCCCCCTCCCCACAGCGTGACTGAACTAGTGAGCCTAAAAAACCAGCAAACAGAAGAAGTTAAACAGAGGGAACCACCCTGGAAGTGAGCCCACATGGCCCATAACATCAGAGAAGGGCTAGATATATTTTTAATATTTTTAAAATCATTCCTTTTTTTTTTTTTGATTTTTGCTTTTTTGTTTTTTTTTCTTTTTTTTTTAGCTTTTTTTAAATTGTTAAGTCTTCTATTTCTCCTCTAATTTTTATTTCTATAACCTATTATTACTTTTTTTTTTTTTTAAGGCAAACACCATATATACTCTTTGGATGGTTGTTGATGTGTGTTTTTTTTTTTCTTTTGTTTGTTTTTTAATAATTTTTTTCTTTCTTCCTTTTTCCTTCTGCTTTTCTTTAATATTGTATCTTTGAAACTCCAACCTCTACCCTAGATTTTTAATCTTTGCTTAGGTTTTTGTTGTCAATTTTGTACATTTAAAAACCCAAACGTCACTACCCAAGTTTACCTGAGAGCGAGATTACTGGCTTGACCACTCTCTCCTCCTCTGGACTCTCCTTTTTCTCCACCAGGTGGCCTCTGTCTCTTTTCTCCCCCATCTCTTCTCTATCCAACTCTGTGAATCTCTGTGTGTTCCAGACGGTAGAGAACACCTAAGGAACAGGTTACTGGCAGGATTTGTCTCTCTCCTACTCATTCCTCTCTCTTATCCTCCTGGTCACCTCTGTCTACTTCCTCCCTCTCCTCTTCCCCGTATAACTCTGTAAATACCTCTGAGTGGTCCAGACTATAGAGCGCACATAAGGAAGTGACTACTGACTAGCTTGCTCTCTCCTCTCTTGATCTCACCGCATCTCATTCCAGTTACTTCTAACTACCCCCTCCATCTTCTCTTCTCCTTATAACTCAGTGAACCTCTCTGAGTGTCCCTCAATGTGGAGAAACGTTTCATCTTTAACCTAGATGTTTTATCATCGGTGCTGTATAGATGGAGAAGTCTAGAGGCTACTGTAAAAATAAAACTGAAAACCAGAAGCAGGAAGCTTAAATCCAAAGCCTGAAAACATTAGAGAACTCTTGAATTCAGGGAACATTAAGCAATAGGAGCTCATCAAATGCCTTCATACCTACACCGAAACCAAGCTCCACCCAAGGGCCAACAAGTTCCAAAACAAGACATACCACGCAAATTCTCCAGCAACACAGGAACACTCCCCTGAGCTTCAATATACAGGCAGCTCAAAATTATCCCAAAACTTTTGATGTCTCATAACCCATTACGGGTCACTCCACTGCACTCCAGAGAGAAGAAACCCAGCTCCACCCACCAAAACTCCAACACAAGCCTCCCTAACCAGGAAACCTTGACAAGCCACTTATAGAACCCCACCCAAAGTGATGAAGCTCCATAATAAAGAGAACTCCACAAATTCCCAGAATATAAAAAGGCCACCCCAAATGCAGCAATATAACCAAGATGAAGAGACAGAGGAATACACAGCAGGTAAAGGAACAGGAGAGTTGCCCACCAAACCAAACAAAAGAGGAAGTAGGGAATCTACCGGAGAAGGAATTCCGAATATTGATAGTGAAAATGATCCAAAATCTTGAAATCAAAATGGAAACACAGATAAATAGGCTAGAGACAAGGATGGAGAAGATGCAAGAAAGGTTTAACAAGGACCTAGAAGAAATAAAAGAGTCAATATATAATGAATAACGCAATAAATGAGATCAGAAACACTCTGGAGGCAACAAATAGTAGAATAACGGAGGCAGAAGATAGGATTAGTGAAATAGAAGATAGAATGGTAGAAATAAATGAATCAGAGAGGAAACAAGAAAAATGAATTAAAAGAAATGAGGACAATCTCAGAGACCTCCAGGACAATATGAAACGCTCCAACATTCGAATTATAGGAGTCCCAGAAGAAGAAGACAGAAAGAAAGATCATGAGAAAATCCTTGAGGAGATAATAGTTGAAAACTTCCCTAAAATGGGGAAGGAAATAATCACCCAAGTCCAAGAAACACAGAGAGTTCCAAATAGGATAAACCCAAGGCGAAACACCCCAAGACACATATTAATCAAATTAACAAAGATCAAACACAAAGAACAAATATTACAAGCAGCAAGGGAAAAACAACAAATAACACACAAGGGGATTCCCATAAGGATAACAGCTGATCTTTCAATAGAAGCTCTTCAGGCCAGGAGGGAATGGCAAGACATACTTAAAGTGATGAAAGAAAATAACCTACAGCCCAGAATACTGTACCCAGCAAGGATCTCATTCAAATACGAAGGAGAAATCAAAAGCTTTACAGACAAGCAAAAGCTGAGAGAATTCAGCACCACCAAAGCAGCTCTCCAACAAATTCTAAAGGATATCCTCTAGACAGGAAACATGAAAAGGGTGTATAAACCAGAACCCAAAACAATAAAGTAAATGGTAACGGGATCATACTTATCAATAATCACCTTAAACGTAAATGGGTTGAACCAAAAGACAAAGACTGGCCGAATGGATACAAAAACAAGACCCCTCTATATGCTGCTTACAAGAGACCCACCTCAAAACAAGGGACACATATAGACTGAAAGTGAAGGGCTGGAAAAAGATATACTATGCAAACAGAGATCAAAAGAAAGCAGGAGTGGCAATACTCATATCCGATAAAATAGACTTTAAAACAAAGGCTGTGAAAAGAGACAAAGAAGGCCACTACATAATGATCAAAGGAACAATCCAAGAAGAAGATTAAACAATTATAAATATATATGCACCCAATATAGGAGCACCGCAATATGTAAGAGAAATGATAACAAGTATGAAAGGGGAAATCAACAATAACACAATAATAGTGGGAGACTTTAATACCCCACTCACACCTATGGACAGATCAACTAAACAGAAAATTAACAAAGAAACGCAAACTTTAAATGATACATTAGATCAGTCAGACCTAATTGATATATATAGGACATTTCACCCCAAAACAATGAATTTCACTTTTTTTTCAAGTGCTCATGGAACCTTCTCCAGGATAGATCACATCCTGGGCCATAAATCTAAACTTGATACATTCAAAAAAATCGAAATCATTCCAAGCATCTTTTCTGACTATAATGCATTAAGATTAGATCTCAATTACAGGAGGAAAAACTATTAAAAATTCCAACATATGAAGGTTGAAAAACACACTTCTGAATAACCAACAAATCACAGAAGAAATCAAAAAAGAAATCAAAATATGCATAGAAACTAATGAAAATGAAAACACAACAACCCAAAACCTGTGGGACACTATAAAAGCAGTGCTAAGAGGAAAGTTCATAGCAATACAGGTATACCTCAAGAAACAAGAAAAAAGTCAAATAAATAACCTAACTCTACAACTAAAGCAACTAGAAAAGGAAGAGTTGGAGAACCCCAGAGTTAGTAGAAGGAAAGAAATCTTAAAAATTAGGGCAGAAATAAATGCAAAAGAAACAAAAGAGATCATAGCAAAAATCAACAAAGCCAAAAGCTGGTTCTTTGAAAGGATAAATAAAATTGACAAACCATTAGCCAGACTCATCAAGAAGCAAAGAGAGAAAAATCAAATCAAGAAAATTAGAAATGAAAATGGAGAGATCACAACAGACAACACAGAAATACAAAGGATCATAAGAGACTACTATCAGTAATTATATGCCAATAAAATGGACAACGTGGAAGAAATGGACAAATTCTTAGAAAAGTACAATTTTCCAAAACTGAACCAGGATGAAATAGAAAATCTTAACAGACAATCACAAGCACGGAAATTGAAACTGTAATCAGAAATCTTCCAGCAAACAAAAGCCCAGGTCCAGACGGCTTCACAGCTGAATTCTACCAAAAATTTCGAGAGGCGCTAACACCTATCCTCCTCAAACTCTTCCAGAAAATTGCAGAGGAAGGTAAACTTCCAAACTCATTCTATGAGGCCACCATCACCCTAATACCAAAACCTGACAAAGATGTCACAAAAAAAGAAAACTACAGGCCAATATCACTGATGAACATAGATGCAAAAATCCTCAACAAAATTCTAGCAATCAGAATCCAACAACACATTAAAAAGATCATACACCATGACCAAGTGGGCTTTATCCCAGGGATGCAAGGATTCTTCAATATCCGCAAATCAATCAATGTAATTCACCACATTAACAAACTGAAAAATAAAAGTCATATGATTATCTCAATAGATGCAGAGAAGGCCTTTGACAAAATTCAACATCCATTTATGATAAAAACTCTCCAGAAAGCAGGAATAGAAGGAACATACCTCAACATAATAAAAGCTATCTATGACAAACCCACAGCAAACATTATCCTCAATAGTGAAAAATTGAAAGCATTTCCGCTAAAGTCAGGAACAAGACAAGGGTGTCCACTTTCACCGCTACTATTCAACATAGTCTGGAAGTTTTGGCCACAGCAATCAGAGCAGAAAAAGAAATAAAAGGAATCCAAATTGGAAAAGAAGAAGTAAAACTCTCACTGTTTGCAGATGACATGATCCTCTACATGGAAAACCCTAAAGACTCCACCAGAAAATTACTAGAGCTAATCAATGAATATAGTAAAGTTGCAGGATATAAAATCAACACACAGAAATCCCTTGCATTCCTATACACGAATAATGAGAAAATAGAAAAAGAAATTAAGGAAACAATTCCATTCACCATTGCAACAAAAAGAATAAAATACTTAGGAATATATCTACCTAAAGAAACAAAAGACCTATATATAGAAAACTATAAAACACTGATGAAAGAAATCAAAGAGGACACTAATAGATGGAGAAATATACCATGTTCATGGATCGGAAAATCAATATAGTGAAAATGAGTACACTACCCAAAGCAATTTACAAATTCAATGCAATCCCTATCAAGCTACCAGCAACATTTTTCACAGAACTAGAACAAATGATTTCAAGATTTGTATGGAAATACAAAAAACCTCGAATAGCCTAAAGCAATCTTGAGAAAGAAGAATGGAACTGGAGGAATCAACTTGCCTGACTTCAGGCTCTACTACAAAACCACAGTCATCAAGACAGTATGGTACTGGCACAAAGACAGACATATAGATCAATGGAACAAAATAGAAAGCCCAGAGATAAATCCACACACATATGGACACCTTATCTTTGACAAAGGAGGCAAGAATATACAATGGAGTAAAGACAATCTCTTTAACAAGTGGTGCTGGGAAAACTGGTCAACCACTTGTAAAAGAATGAAACTAGATCACTTTCTAACACCCCACACAAAAATAAACTCAAAATGGATTAAAGATCTAAATGTAAGATCAGAAACTATAAAACTCCTAGAGGAGAACATAGGCAAAAACTCTCAGACATAAATCACAGCAGGATCCTCTGTGATCCACCTCCCAGAATTCTGGAAATAAAAGCAAAAATAAACAAATGGGATCTAATTAAAATTAAAAGCTTCTGCACAACAAAGGAAAATATAAGCAAGGTGAAAAGACAGCCTTCTGAATGGGAGAAAATAATAGCAAATGGAAGCAACTGACAAACAACTAATCTCAAAAATATACAAGCAACTTCTGCAGCTCAATTCCAGAAAAATAAACGACCCAATCAAAAAATGGGCCAAAGAACTAAATAGACATTTCTCCAAAGAAGACATACGGATGGCTAACAAACACATGAAAAGATGCTCAACATCACTCATTATTAGAGAAATGCAAATCAAAACCACAATGAGGTACCACTTCACACCAGTCAGAATGGCTGCGATCCAAAAATCTGCAAGCAATAAATGCTGGAGAGGGTGTGGAGAAAAGGGAACCCTCCTACACTGTTGGTGGGAATGCAAACTAGTACAGCCACTATGGAGAACAGTGTGGAGATTCCTTAAAAAATTGCAAATAGAACTACCTTATGACCCAGCAATCCCACTGCTGGGCATACACACCGAGGAAACCAGAATTGAAAGAGACACATGTACCCCAATGTTCATCGCAGCACTGTTTATAATAGCCAGGACATGGAAACAACCTAGATGTCCATCAGTCAGATGAATGGATAAGAAAGCTGTGGTACATATACACAATGGAGTATTACTCAGCCGTTAAAAAGAATTCATTTGAATCAGTTCTGATGAGATGGATGAAACCTGGAGCTGATTATACAGAGTGAAGTAAGCCAGAAAGAAAAACACCAATACAGTATACTAACACATATATATGGAATTTAGGAAGATGGCAATGACGACCCTGTATGCAAGACAGGGAAAGAAGACACAGATGTGTATAATGGACTTTTGGACTCAGAGGGAGAGGGAGAGGGTGGGATGATTTGGGAGAATGACATTCTAACATGTATACTATCATGTAAGAATTGAATCACCAGTCTATGTCTGATGCAGGATACAGCATGCTTGAGCTGTTGCATGGGATGACCCAGAGAGATGTTATGGGAGGGAGGTGGGAGGGGTTCATGTTTGGGAACGCATGTAAGAATTAAAGATTTTAAAATTAAAAAATAAAATAAAAAAATAAAACATTTTTAAATTTAAAAAAATAATAAATAAAAATAATAAATTCCAACACACTTCTGAATAGACCAAAAATCAGCAGAGAAAATCAAAAAGAAATCAAAAATATGCATAGGCGAAACTAGTCCCAATGCTCAGAGAGAGGGATTCCCACTCAACGGGGCAAGAACCAATCAACTAGCATTACATGATGGGTCCCAAGGCTGTATGCTGCCTCAATCTGCACACCAAGGTTCCACCTGTGGCCTGTGCGGGCCCTCAGATCCAACGCATGAAGTGTCCTACCACAAAGGCTGTTCACCACGTCCACTCTCATGAAGGAAGTCTCGCACTGCGTGATACATGCTCTCTACTTGGGCACAGTGAGTGTCCCACTTGCAGACCATGAGCCCTCAACTGGGCAAGGAGGTGTTTCCGCACCTATGCACTGGTGCCTTCAACTGCTTCACGCAGCTGGTCCCCACCATGCGGCCTGGGCCCCTCAAACCGCACGTGAGGGGACTCCATCTCAAGCCATATACACCTCAAATTGGGCATGGAGCAGGTCCGACCGCCTTGGAAACACACCAGATGGGTTCCTTACTCGTGCCTGGCGTCCCTTAGCTGCACCGGCAGTTGTCCAGACCGTACACTGGCCGTTCACGGACCATTCCCAAAACGAAAGCGAGTCACTGGCGGCGGCCGCACTCCCGTCAGCCACTTGCGCGGAGGCCCCCGCGCGGAGGCAACTCAAATGCGCAGTGTAGGCTGCGCCCATGAAAACCACGCGA
>NW_017189887.1:0-24628 GCF_001704415.2 Capra hircus | reverse complement strand
AAGTGAAAGTGAGAGTGAAAAATTTGGCTTAAAGCTCAACATTCAGAAACTAAGATCATGGGATCTGGTCCCATCACTTCATGGCAAATAGATGGGGAAACAGTGGAAACAGTGACAGACTTTATTTTTTGGGACTCCAAAATTCACTGCAGATGGTGATTCCAAAATTTCTGCAGATGGTGATTGCAGCCATGAAATTAAAAGATGCTTACTCCTGGAAGAAAAGTTATAATCAATCTAGACAGTATATTAAAAAGCAGAGATATTTCTTTGCCAACAAAGGCCATCTATTCAAGGCTATGGTTTTTCCAGTAGTCATGTATGGGTGTGAGAGTTGAACTATAAAGAAAGCTGAGGGCTGAAGAATTGATGCTTTTGAACTATGATGTTGGAGAAGACTCTTGAGAGCCCCTGGAACTGCAAGGAGATCCAACCAGTCCATCCTAAAGAAAATAAGTCTGGAATGTTCATTGAAAGGACTGATGTTGAAGCTGAAACTCCAATACTCTGGCCACCTGATGCGAAGAGCTGACTCATTTGAAAAACCCTGATGCTAGGAAAGATTGAGGGCAGGAGGAGAAGGAGACAACAGAGGATGAAATGGTGGGATGGCATCACTCACTCAATGAACATGAGTTTGAGTAAACTCTGGGAGTTAGTGATGGACAGGGAAGCCTGGTGTGCTGTAGTACATGAGGTCGCAACGAGTCGGACACGACTGAGCAACTGATCTGAACTGAACTGATAAAAATGAAGATAGCATATAAAAATGAAAATAGCCCTCCAAACATCTCTTCAACTCACAATGGTAAATAAAGGGGTGATGACCCTTGTAATAAATATTCCTTCACATAGTGTTTTTCCATTCAGCTGACACATCAGTGTTAAACTCTGAAACCTGCTCAGATTCCTGAATTCCATCAACAAGCATTTGCCTTAGCCCACTACCCTATATGAATATATAACAGAATCCTTTTCTTCTTCCTTTAAGCCCCCATAGTCCACCAATTAAGAAGGTAAACAGTTAACGTAATTAGATTTCTTAGCAAGTGATTCATAAAATAAATACCAAATTTCAAAGAGTGGATTTTTATATAACACATTCTTTGTAGAAAGTTTATACAAGTGTTTCCTGTGGGGATATTGTTATTTATTTATTTATTTTTACTGGCATATAGTTGCTTTACAATGTTGTGTTTAGTTTCTGTACAAGGAAGTAAATCAGCAATATGTACATATAACCCCTCCCTCCTATACCTCCCCCTCTCAACCAGTCCCACCCCTCAATGTCCTCAGAGAGCACTGTACCGAGTTCCCTGTGCTATCCAGCAAGTTCCCACTAGCTATTTAGTGTATGGTAGTGTATACTCCTAACCTGTCCATTCATCTCCTATACCTCCCCCACATGTTTCTACACCTATGTTCTCTACATCACTATCTCTATTCCTGCAATTAGGTTCATCCATACCATTTTTCTAGAGTTCACATATCTGTGTTAATATATGCATTTTTTTTGCTTTTCTTTCTGACTTGCTTCACTCTGTATAACAGACTCTATGTCCACCCATGTCTCTACAAATGAGCTAATTTCATTCTTTTTTTGTAGCTGAGTAATATTCCATTATATATAGGTACCATAAAAGAGACAAAAAGACAATCCTCAGAATGGGAGAAAATAACTGCAAACTAAACAACTGACAAAGGATTAACCTTCAAAATATACAAACAGCTTATGCAGCTCAATATCAAAAAAACAAACAATCCAGTCAACAAATGAGTGGAAGACATAGATATTTCTCCAAGGAAAACATACAGATGGTCAACATGAAAAAAATAGTTGATATCACTGATTATTAGGGAAATGCAGATCAAAACTACAATGAGGTATCACCTCATACCAATCAGAATGGCCATCAGCAAAGAATCTTATAATAAATGCTGGAAAGGCTGTAGCAAGAAGGGAACCCTCTTGCACTATGGTGGGAATGTAAATTGATATAACTACTATGGAGAACAGTACGGAGGTTCTTTACAAACTAAAAATAGAACTACCATATGACCCTGGTAGTCCAGGAGCCCCACTTCTGGACATATATCCAGAGAAAAACATGGTCCAAAAGGATACATACCAGGATATATGCACCCCAGTGTTCATCGCAGCACTGTTTACAACAGCTAACATGTGAAAGCAACCTAAATAACCATTGACAGGAATGGACAAAGAAGAGGTGGTACATACATACGATGGACTACTACACGGCCATTAAAAAAGAATGAAATAATGCCATTTGCCACAACATGGGTGGGCCTAGAGACTGTCCGGCTGAATGAAGTAAGTCAGGGAAGGAGAAATATTGTAAAACATCCCTTATAGGTGGAATCTAAAAAGAAATTATACAAATGAATGTATTTCTGTAACAGAAACGTACTGACAGATTTAGAGAATGAAATCATGGTTCTCAGGGGAAAGGAGAAGGGGGAAGAGACAGTTAGGGAGTTTGGGATCAACATGCACACTCTTCTATATTTGAAGTGGGTAACCAATAAGAACCTACTGTATAGCACAGGAAACTCTGCTCAGTTACATGGTAGCCTGGATGGGGGATGGGGAAGGGATTTGGAGGAGAATGAATACACACATATGTATGGCTGAGTGTCTTTGCTGTCCACCTGAAACTATCACAACATTGTTAAACATCTATGTGTGCATGCTAAGTCACTTCAGTCATGTCCAACTCTTTGCAACCCTATGGACCATAGCCCATCAGGCTCCTCAGTCCATGGGATATCACAGGCAAGAATACTGGAGTTGGATGCCACTCCCTTCTCCAGGGATCGAACCCAGGTTTCCTGCACTGTAGGCAGATTCTTTACCATCTGAGCCACCAGTGAAGCCCAATCATTTATAATCCAATATAAAATTATTTTATTATTTTTATTTATAATTTAAAATTTAATTAATTAATATTATTATTATTATTTATTATGCCCCAATGTTCATAGTAGCAAATATTTATAATAGCCAGGACATGGTAGCAATCTAAATGTCCATCAACAAATGAATGGATAAAAAGATATTTAAAATTTTAGATGAAGACATCCTTTAAACACTATGTAACATATATATTCTAAGCTCTTATGAGTACAGTGAGTCATGTTAATATTAGTCACATGTTAAATTAATCACACAGCTGGAGATAAGATAACACTGTGAACTCAAGGAAAGAAATAGAAGGAATCTATCCCCAGATGCTGGATTCCCCCTGCTTAGCTTCTCAAGTAATTAGTGATGCCTAAGAGATGAGCAGTGTGGTGAAGGGGACTTTGCATACCTGCATGGCTTCCCTGGTGGCTCAGAGGTTAAAGTGTCTGCCTGCAATGCAGGAGACCTGGGTTTGATCCCTGGGTCAGGAAGATCCCCTGGAGAAGGAAATGGCAACCCACTCCAGTACTCTTGCCTGGAGAATCCCATGGACGGAGAAGCCTGGTGGGCTACTGTCCACGGGGTCGCAAAGAGTCGGACGCGACTGACCAAGCGACTTAACTAACAACTTAACTAAGATCAATAAAAGCCAGAGCTTATTCAGACAGAACTGGAACAATCTGAACCACAGAGTAGGGATCTGTTTCTAATCCCATTGTCCATCCATATAACAATATAAGATTTAGCTAAACCAACCTATTAGAATAGACAATACCATGTATTTACAGTGGCTGATTTTCTGAATGCGCAATCCTGGTTTAACTACCAAAATCCAATGCACAATAAATCAAGAATCTCCACTCAACTTCTTTCTCCTAGATTTTAAAGATAATTGTTCTAGTTAATTCACAGAGCAAATGCAAATCAAACTCTTAAATCTGTTGAGACATTACTGAATTGTGCCTGGAAGCCCTAGGCACACAGGCTCCTTGTAAGCACCTCAGACTCTCATGTAAGAGACCGGAGAATTCAACTTTACCTGAATAGGCGCCTAAATACCAGTTCAGATCAAGCATCACAATTGTCTCTCCTTTTCCATATACCCCCAAATACAGGGCAGTTTGTAAATTCGCCCTGTGGAACAGGGAAGAAAAAAATATTATGCTTCAGACAGAATGTATTCAAATACAAAAAAAAAAAAATCTCCATTTGAGAAATGTATTTTATGCTAGAAAAATGGCTCCCAGTTCACAGGGCTCTGTGTCCATCTACCTTATAAAGATTCAACTTGAATCACAACCTTCAGTTCTCAAAATCATCTATGAGGAAGCTGCTGAGGGTCAGACTTGGGGAGAGACAACGTGAGCGTCACACTCCACCAGCAGGAACTTTACTTTTTCTTCAGGGAAACTATGTGAGGGTCAGAAGAGGAGGCTGAACAAGCATCTCCTTTCTCCCCCTGACTGTGGGAGAGGTTTCATGCAGATTTCACAGCACTTTGGGTCAGATCAGGAATCACTCACCAGTATGCAAGCCACCAGTCCTGCAGGACGTAGGCAACCTGGAGCAGGAAACAACAGTCACTCACACACGGACATCACTGAGCCTCACACCCCGCTCAATAGGATGTGGGATGGAAAGGCTCCAGAAAACAGAGATGGTCCTTTCAGCCCAGGTCTGTGCCAATCCCCACACCTCAGATGGCTACAGGTCAGGGGAGGGCATCTTACATTTTAAACTCTTTAAAAGATATTCTTTTTTTCCCTGGAAGTTCTCTATCATGTACATAATACCGATAAACTTCATTTATTTTGCTCTCCACAGATAACGTATTTCAAAGCAAACACAAGTGAACTGCCAAATGCAATACTCATAGTGCAAATATGGGGATTTTTCCCAGAAAAAAAAAAAAAAAACATTTGACAGGTACTGTGATGGTCAACTGTCTGTGTCAGCTTGGGCAGGCCAGCGTCCAATGATTCAACCAAACACTCGTCTAGATGTTGCCGTGAAGGTATTTTGTGGATGTGGCTCACATCCATCATCAGAACTTCAGTAGAGGAGATCACACTCAACACTGTGGTGGCCTCATCCAGTCAGTCAAAGGCCCTAAGAGCAAAACCTGAGGCTTCTTGGAGGAAGAAGAAATTCTGCCTCAAGATAGCAGGGTCAGCTTCTGCCTGAAGTTCCAGTCTTCAGGCCTGCCTTTCTGATTTCACATTCACCCAGCAAGATCCCACAACTGCATGAACCAGTTATTTGAGATAAAAATTTTCATATACATATTAAAAATAATGATAACATAAATACAGTATAAATATGTAAATACCAAGCTGAGGGCACACACCAAAATAAATGTCCTTATTTACCTGAGCTGCGATGTTCACTAGAATAAGGAAAATGAGGATAAACCATTGAGCACCGGCTGTGAAGTAATCGTTGTAGGTCTTAATACCAACTTTTCCTTCCAAACGGTCCTCTAAAGGAAGTGTGACCTCTATATTCTCAGTCTGGGAGGGAAAAGTGGCAGTGAGAGACAAAATTTTAAATAAAGAACCCCCGAATGTGAAAAGTTCAACAAAGCCCTCCACAGCAAAGCTGTGGGGAGACAGACACATCTCATACACGAGTAGAAGTGCAAGATGGTCCATCTCCTATGGAGAGGAGTGTGGGAATATCTGGCCATACCATGTGTGTATTTAGCCTTAGACCCAGCCATCCCGCTCCTAAGAATCTGTTAGAAATAAGAAAGTATCATTTGTACAAGTTTATTCACTGTTGGGTGGCTTTGCTTAAAGTCAGTCATGACTCTCAGCAGAAGCTTGTTCCAAAATAATACACAAAATGATATGAAGCTTAAGTATGCCTTCTAGATAATTTGTGTCACTCAATCATAGAAACATGAAACATACAGCATACTTGTGCTTCAAAATACTAGCTAAATACAGTAAACTGAGGTCACAGGGTGAATTTGAGTAAAATGGGTTTGGATAGTAAGAGACAAGCATATCATCTGAATCTATTTGATTCCTAAATTTCAGAAAGTGATTCCTGAGTTTCGAAACTGAGGAATTAATCCAAATGCTTATCAGAATCATCCAGAGTTTGGATACTGAAGAATACCTGTGCATGTTTTTAAGGGAGATCTAGTGCATTTCCGCATTTCTGTCTGAAGGACTTAGAATGCATTATAGAGTCACAGCAGCCCAGCATGTCCTCAGCTTGATGATGTCTAATCCTCCTTGAATCCCTGACCATTGGGATTCAAGGTGAATTAGACGTGGTTCTCAGTCTTAAAAGATAAGAAAGGAAGATGGGTACTAACTCCAAAGTCTGCTGTTTGTCAGGTTCTTTGCACCAGGCTACCTCTGATCCATCATAAATCATCTGACAGATGAGGCAAAATACTACCATCAGTCACCTGCAGTGCCAGAACATTCCAACATATAGGAAAAGTAGCTGATTTAATGTGGCGACATCAGGACTCAGTCTAAGGGGTCTTCACATTAAGCCTCTGGATGCATAAGGGAAGCTGAGGGCCACCACAGTGAGTAGTATGTAACTACGGTAAATGAAAGAGTTCACATATCATGGTGAGTCACATACACCCAGGAAGTCATAGCAGTGCACCCTCTACTGATCCCCATAAGATCCTCCATTCTACACCCGAAGGAGAACCACAAGCAGGCTTGCTCCCATCATGCTCTTCTAACTCTACCAGTTCCATGGAACAGGGCCTTGGACTCTTAGGATCTACTTTAGGGACAAATGAAGATGTCACCAGTGGAACAGACTGAAGTTCCATAGAGTCTACCAAGAGCAGACATACAGTCGGCATGTTGCAGGACGAGAAACTCACATCTTGGAGCTCTGGAGCAGCACCTCTCATCAAGGGTCTGGACTGATTCTTCAGGGTAGACGATTCTAGATCTGGAGATGGTTCTTGCTCATTCCTCTTTAAAAGGAAATCAAAATCTACCCCAGATTTCAGGAGCCCAATGTAAGTCCCACGTTGTACTATTGTGCCCTAAAATAAAGAATTTAAGAGGAATATATTTGCATTAGATAATAGTAATATAATCTGAACACTAATCAACTAAACTTAACTGGTCATAAATTATGATTTTCCTAAGAAAATGACCCTTGGGTCTGACATTGTGGTTGACAAATCTAATGCAGTTCAACTCTACACAGAACAGAACATTTTATTCTCTGCTAAACCCTGTGTTAGGTTCTGAGGGATATGAAAGAAATGTGTGATGATGTGTTAAGAATGGAGGCCACTGACATAACTACTGTGGGCACTTAGGGAAGCAAGAAGTACAGAGGTGGGTGGGAGGATCAGCACTGTCTTTTTAGACAACATGAGAACTGAGAGACACCTCATGTGAGAAGCAGAATTTTTTAAAAAATTAATTGGGGAGGATATTCCAGGAAAGAAAAATACTGACACAACTACACAGGTAACAGTCATTCATCAAAACTTCACTGACCACTGTCATTTTCATAGTATCATGCACTCAGCTGGGACAGGACATGTAGGAACCAGCCCTGGACAGAGAACCCAGGAGCTACATCTTCACAGTATTGTATAGCTTCCCCACAAATGCAGGAAGTTCCCAACTGAAAATTCAATATTCCACCTGTTGAAGCAACTAAACAAGGAGGCCATGAGATTGGGGTGGCGCTCATGCCTTGGCAGCCAGCAAACCAAAAGCTAAGCCACAATCAGTGCACCCAGATCCAAGAAAAAGACTTAGGAACAACCAACCACAAGCAGCCAACGAGGCTTCCCCAAATCAGGCCTCTGTTTAAGCTACAGCCAATCTAATCATTTTCTTTGAACATGTGTGACACATCCTTGCACAGTTTCCCTCCCTTACAAAGTCATATAAAATAATATGCAGATATTGTCACAATTTTCTCACCCCATGAAACAAGACTCAGCTGATTTAGTCAGTGGCAAACAAAATATTATAAAAAACCCTAAAATGAAAAATTCACAAAATGAGAGGCAGCTCTGGTTAAGACAAGTCAGGTGGAAGAAGACCCAGGACGCCTCACTGGACCCCCTCTCACCCTATCCCCTGAGATGGCCCCTGGGAGAAACTCAGTGAAGACTTTGGGTACCATCTGACACCACAGAACTGGAAAATTATTCAGGATACATTGTGTTATTTCACTTGGAAGGCAAAATTCATGCACCTTTTAAATGAAATTACCACTTTCCACTTCACATCTGTAAGATGCAGAAGGAAACGACTGGTGGGTACAAGGTTGCTACTGTACTCTGCAAGCAAGTGCTGACAATTTCAAAAGGACAGCCATCCTCTCCCTTCTGCGAATGGGACCAGATGAATAGCTAAGGAATCTTTTAAATCCCACATCAGACCATATCACCCCTCTGCTCTGGACTGTCCAAGACTTCCATCCCACTTCCACCCACTGCCCAGTGCTCAGAGACCAGCTCTCTCCACATCCCTCTGCTCACTCTCCCCAGACACACTGGTCTTCCTGTTGTTCCTCCAACCTGCCAGGTCAGCTCCCTCCTTAGGACCCCCTGCCTCAGACCTGCCTACCCCAGGTGATTGCACGGCCCCACCTTCACATCACTCAGGCCACGTGAGGCACCAGCTCTTTAAGCAGGCAGCCAGGATGTCAGCTCCACCCCTCTCTCTTTGTCACATTTGTCCCCATAAGAACAGGAGCCCCATAAGGCAGAGCTTTATTGTCCTGCTGCACAGGCTCCCACACATATCAGGCACAGGAAAGAGACAGTGAGACCAGCAACTGGGGACACCAGCAGAGTGGGCATCTCTGACCCAGGTGCTCAGATACCCAACCTCGCTTCTGGTGTTAATGGAAGATGCTCTTTAGCAAACTGTGTATGACAATCACATGGTTACAAACAGGTCTTAGTATCTCTAATTTCCAAATAATATACTTTGACTTAAATCCTGGAAGGGGAAAACAAAAAGTTCTATATAAAATAGCATCATTATCCTTAACAAATTTCACAAGAACAGTGATGACTTAGTAACCCTGTGGTAGCACTTTTATATACTTTAGGGTTTATGTGGCTCAGAGTATAGTAGTGACATTTCTACAGGTCTTTGGATTTATCACCAGAGGCATGAACACCACGTTTGAGAAGAAGGAGCTGGAAAACTGAGAGAGAAGAAGGTGTTTACCATGAACCCAAGGAGAGTGACCTGCTGAGAGGCCTGGCTTTCAGCATACCTGAGTGCTAGCAAGTTCCACAGGCATCTAGAAATTACTTACACCTTTCAATATCAGAATCCAACTCGCAGCTTTCAGGTACTGCCACTGATGCGTCACTAAGATTGTGATCTTCTCCCTCAAGACTTGACAAACACACCTACAAATGTAAAATGTACAGTATACAAAAGCAGATTAATGGGGCTGCTCCAAATTGGGAACATATTTTGTAAACATGAGACAAAGACAACACAGCAAAGATCTGTAGTTTAAATACCAAATCAATAATACAAACTGAATAAACATAAATCAGTAAATCTGACTAGGTCCTCACAGTCATCAGCAGCAAACTTTAAACAATAATTACACTAAAAAATTCTAAAAAGCAATCCCATGAAGAAGGCACTAACAGCTAAGGCTTTTTTGACTAAAACTCAGCTTAACCCATTTACATGTTTCATAAAGAAAAACAACTGATACTGGAATTCTAAAACTTGACTGAACTAAAACACTTTCATCTCTATGTAGGAATGGAAGAAAGGAATCCATGTCATATAAAAATGTGTACATTTATCTTAGGCAGTTTTCTAGATGATTATTCATGATTAATGATGTACATACTCAAACAATAAGCAGATTCTTGGTAACTTTTGCCAGAGTGTATTTTCTAGATAATTCTTCCAAAATAGTACTAGATATAAAATTAATGCCACCGTGGCTTCCATCAGTCTCTACAACATTCCCAGTCCCATCCAGGAAGCAATTCTTTTTTCACTAGGGCTGAACACCTTCCAAACATGAAAATGAATGAACGGAATCCAAATTACAGCAGGAATCATCCAACAGCAGCTTTAACTTCTTTTCTACAATAAAAAAACTGCTGCTACATTTTATTTATTTTTTAATTTTTTAATATAAATTTATTTATTTTAATTGGAGGTTAGTTACTTTACAATATTGTATTGGTTTTGCCATACATCAACATGAATCAGCCATGGGTGTACACGTGCTTCCCATCCTGAACCCTCCTCCCACTTCCCTCCCCGTACCATCCCTCTGGGTCATCCCAGTGCACCAGCCCCGAGCATCCTGTATCATGCATCAAACCTGGACTGGCGATTCATTTCACATATGATATTATACATGTTTCAAAGCCATTCTCCCAAATCATCCCATCCTCTCCCTCTCCCACAGAGTCCAAAAGACTGTTCCATACATTTGTGTCTCTTCTGCTGTCTCGCATACAGGGTTATCGTTACCATCTTTCTAAATTCCATATATATGTGTTAGTATACTGTACTGGTGTTTTTCTTTCTGGCTGGCTTCACTCTGTATAATAGGCTCCAGTTCCATCCACCTCATTAGAACTGATTCAAATGTATTCTTTTTAATGGCTGAGTAATATTCCACTGTGTATATGTACCACAGCTTTCTTATCCATTCATCTGCTGATGGACATCTAGGTTGCTTCCACATCCTGGCTATTATAAACAGTGCTGTGATGAATATTGGGGTACACGTGTCTCTTTCAATTCTGGTTTCCTTGGTGTGTATGTCCAGCAGTGGGATTACTGGGTCATATGGCAATTCTATTTCCAGTTGTTTAAAGGAATCTCTACACTGTTCTCCATAGGGGCTGTACTAGTTTGCATTCCCACCAACAGTGTAAGAGGGTTCCCTTTTCTCCACACCCTCTCCAGCATTTATTGCTTGTAGACTTTTGGATCGTAGCCGTTCTGATTGGTGTGAAATGGAACGTCATTGTGGTTTTGATTTGCATTTCTCTGATAATGAGTGATGTTGAACGTCTTTTCATGTGTTTGTTAGCCATCTGTATGTCTTCTTTGGAGAATATGTCTATTTAGTTCTTTGGCCCATTTTTTGGTTGGGTCATTTATTTTTCTGGAATTGAGCTGCATGAGTTGCTTGTATATTTTTGAAATTAATTCTTTGTCAGTTGCTTCATTTGCTATTATTTTCTCCCATTCAGAAGGCTGTCTTTTCACCTTGCTTATGGTTTCCTTTGTTGTGCAGAAGCTTTTAATTTTAATTAGGTCCCATTTGTTTATTTTTGCTTTTATTTCCAGATATTCTGGGAGGTGGGTCATAGAGGATCATGCTGTGATTTATGTCGGAGAGTGTTTTGCCTATGTTCTCCTCTAGGAGTTTTATAGTTTCTGGTCTTATGTTTAGATCTTTAATCCATTTTGAGTTTATTTTTGTGCATGGTGTTAGAAAGTGTTCCAGTTTCATTCTTTTACAAGTGGTTGACCAGTTTCCCCAGCACCACTTGGTAAAGAGATTGTCTTTTCTCCATTGTATATTCTTGCCTCCTTTGTCAAAGATAAGGTGTCCATAGGTGCGTGGATTTATCTCTGGGCTTTCTATTTTGTTCCACTGATCTATATTTCTGTCTTTGTGCCAGTACCATACTGTCTTGATGACTATGGCTTTGTAGTAGAGCCTGAAGTCAGGCAGGTTGATTCCTCCAGTTCCATTCTTCTTTCTCAAGATTGCTTTGGCTATTCGAGTTTTTTTGTATTTCCATACAAATAATTATTTGTTCTAGCTCTGTGAAAAATACTGTTGGTAGCTTGATAGGGCTTGCATTGAATCTATAGATTACTTTGGGTAGTATACTCATTTTCACTATATTGATTCTTCCGATCCATGAACATGGTATGTTTCTCCATCTATTAGTGTCCTCTTGGATTTCTTTCACCAGTGTTTTATAGTTTTCTATATATAGGTCTTTAGTTTCTTTAGGTAGATATATTCCTAAGTATTTTATTCTTTTCATTGCAATGGTGAATGGAATTGTTTCCTTAATTTCTCTTTCTACTTTCTCATCATTAGTGTATAGGAATGCAAGGGATTTCTGTGTGTTGATTTTATATCCTACAACTTTACCATATTCATTGACTAGTTCTAGTAATTTTCTGGTGGAGTCTTTAGGGTTTTCTATGTAGAGGATCATGTCATCTGCAAACAGTGAGAGTTTTACTTCTTCTTTTCCAATTGGGATTCCTTTTATTTCTTTTTATGCTCTGATTTCTGTGGTCAAAACTTCCAAAAGTATGTTGAATAGTAGTAGTGAAAGTGGGCACCCTTGCCTTGTTCCTGACTTTAGGGGAAACAATTTCAATTTTTCACCATTGAGGATAATGTTTGCTGTGGGTTTGTCATATATAGCTTTTATTATGTTGAGGTATGTTCCTTCTATTCCTGCTTTCTGGAGAGTTTTTATCATAAATGGATGTTGAATTTTGACAAAGGCTTTCTCTGCTGCTACATTTTAAATGCAGACCCCTAGTAAGTGGTGCCAGTCCTATCCAGGAAGGTAATTTTTTTTTTTTTTTGCACTGAAAATTTTCTGAATGTGAGAATGAAAGATGAGAGTCCAAACAGTCCTAATGAGAGTGAAAAATCACCCAAGGCTAGAGGACACACAATTTTCTTAGCCAAGACCTCCTCAGAATTCAAACCTCAGTGTTTTTGTTGTTGTTGTTGTTGTTGTTGTTGTTGTTGTCGTTATTGTTTTCATAGTACCCCTCCAGACTGCTTCTACATTTTAAAGGCAGACCCCTAGGGACTCAGCCCCAGTCTCACCCCAGAGGGTCTACAGCCCCTCCAAGGAAGTGAGTGTGTGGGTCCAGGGCCCCAATGACCATGGGCAGGGCTCCAGGCAGGTACTCTGGGAGCCCAAGCCCTCGATAGAGCAAATCTCAGGGACCTGGGCCAGAGCTCAGCCTGTGAGTGAGTTACATGGAGAGTCTGGAGGCAGCAGACTGCAGCTCAGTCCCTCTCACATGTGTGATGACATCAGACAAGTGACTAAACTTCAGACATGTTTTTAGGGGACTTCCCAGGTGATAACAGTGGTTGGGAATCCACATGCCAATGCAGGGGACACAGGTTAGATCCCTGGCAGCCTGGTAGGGGGATTAATATCCCACATGCCTCAGAGTGCCTGAGCCTGTGCATCACAGCTAGAGAGGCTGCTGTGTTGCAACAGAAGATTCCCACATGAAGCAAGAAGATCCTGTGTGCTGCAAATAGGACCTGATGCAGTTAAATAAATAAATAAAAATTAATTAATTAAATATAATGTTATTTCTCCTAAACCATCTACTTTCCAAGTTTTTAGAGTAAAGATTTCCAAGTCATGCCACAAAAATGATTGATTCAACAGTCAGTTGTTTAATTGTTATTCCTATGTAAGGGCTGGGTTAATCTTATAATAACCATATGAAAGTGAAGTCCCTCAGTCATGTCTGACTCTGCGATCCCATGGACTCTAGCCTACCAGGATCCTCCATGCCTATGGGATTTTCCAGGCAAGAGTACTGGAGTGTGTTGCCATTTCCTTCTCCAGGGGATCTTCCTGACCCAGGGATCGAACCTGGGTCTCCCACATTGTAGGCAGATGCTTTACCATCTGAGCCACCAGGGAAGTCTAGAAGCATGGAAGTACACCAGTCTGGAAGTACACCAGGAAGTACAATACCATGTATAATTCTATAATGGACTGCGTTAAGAGTGGATACATCCAATGGTACAGGGATGTGTACCAAATAAAACAAAAAAGACAGAATCCCCACCTTCATTCATCCAGTCAGCAGAGGTTGTTGAGGAGCCAGGCACTGTCCTACATGCCAAGGATACACCCGCTGGTCAAGACAGGAGACAACACTATACACCATGTAAATGGGGACACACAGAACGAGTATAGAAAATGCCCTTTCAGGCCATGACATGTGCTGTGAAGGAAAGAAAGGGGGGCTGCTGTCTTAGATGGGGAGACACCGGAGCCCTGAGACTCTCTGGGGAAACATCCCTGGAAGAAGACAAGGAGGTGCAGGGGTCCTGGGACTGAACAAGCTGGGCTGAGGCACCTTCCTGCATTCACAGCTTATGGGGGCTTGGGGGGTACTCATAAATGGTCAAGTGCAGCCCTCTGTGGGCTGTGGGAAGACAAGGGGCACAGGTACCCACTGGAGGAGCAGGGGGAATGGCAGGGCCCTTTTTTCACCTTCTTTCTGTGCCCTGGCACACTGTTCCCTAGCTTGGGGACAGAGGGACCAGAATATACAGACAGACAGGGGTGAGAAAAAAGTGAAAATGATAGTGTCAGTTGCTGAATCATGTCTGACTCTTTGTGACGCCATGGACTGTAGCCTGCCAAGCTCCTCTGTCCATGGGGTTCTCCAGGCAAGAATACTGGAGTGGGTAGTCCATTCCCTTCTCCAGGGAGGGGTGAGAAAGGGCCCCCACAAAGCCAGCACAGCTGGAAAGGCTGGTGGGCACAGGCGGCAAAGAAGCCTGTTCTCTGTCTGAGGACCTGGCGCTGCATCCTGAACGTGGTTGGTGGGGGTCTGTGAAGGGCTTGGAGCAGGGGGGTGAGCTGTGTAGACAGCAGTGTGGGACTCTGATCAGGACAGACCCAAAGACCTGATGACACAGGAGGCAGGGGCCTGCTGATGTGGGGCTGAAACATGTTAAAATCCAAGTTAGACACAGGTAACACTGCATCAGTTCCCTCTAAGGCCGCTAACCTTCTGTAGGTGACAGACCCACACAATGTCTGCAACATATAGATGTAAATTCACAGAACCTTAATAAATGTGGATGTATATTCACAACTGAAGGAAACTGTTAACAGAAGGTAGAGTGTAATTCATTCACCTGTAATATAAAACAATCCCCATTACTAATACAAAATACTCCCTGGTGAGCTGCAGTTCATGGGGTCGCAAAGAGTTGGACACGACTGAGCGACTGAACAATAATCCCATTACTAAGCTTCGACATGCCCACCATCACTCATAGCATATTATTCTATCCAACTTTCTAACTAGAGAACATTCTCACCTTGCTGCTGAGAGATTACATAAACTGCCTTCATGCTCTCTACTTTGGGTTTCCCTAGAGAATGTGGCTGTGATTAGCAAGCAACAATCTAAACAAGCTTGCTTCCATCGAGTGTACTTTTCAAGTCATTAAACCCAAAATGTTTAAGAAAACTTTACAAATACTTCCTGTGCTCGAATAAGAACTTGGGAGGACTACTGTGATCAGCACACTGTTCTCAGCAATCAGAATACGTCCCTCTTCCGATCCCCATGAAACAGATGTGATGGCCAGCAGAAACTCTTCAGGAAATGATGGAGAACTTGTGCAGCCTCACATAAGGTGGGGTGACAGCCATTTGTAGTTTCAGGTCAGGGTCCTGGGGAAGAGGGAGCCTAAGCTACTCATAAAGCCAGGAGGGTGGGGGGGGGGGAAATCCCTGTCACAGCACTAGCCCCAGTCACTGAACTCATGACAAGTCCTGAGGCACTTCTCTAAGGGAAAATTCATCCAGTCAGGATCAAAAGAGGATGGGAAAGGAGGGCCAGATTAGAGATGGAGGCCCTGCCATGTGTCAGCTCCTCTGCTACCTTGGGTTCTGAAAGATTCGATTCTACTATGCAGGTTTTAATTGTGGTAAAATATGTTGTTGATGTTGTTCAGTCCCTAAGTTATTGCTGACTCTTTGCGACCCCATGGACTGTAGCCCACCCGATTCCTCTGTTCCTGGGATTCTCCAAGCAAGAATACTTGAGTGGGCTGCCATTTCCTTCACCAGGGGATCTTCCCAACCCAGGAATCCAACCTGCATCTCCTGCTTGGCAGGTGGATTCTTTATCACTGAGCTACCAGGGAAATCCTGTGGTAAAATATACCTAACATGAAATTTATTTTAAGCATACAGTTCAGTGGCGTTAAGCACATTCACATTGCTGTGCAGTCATCACCAAAATATATCTCCACAACTCTCCTCATGCCAGCACTAAGCATGTTTTTCATACAGGCAGGTTCAACCTCTGCTTAGTTGACGTGGAATCCCAGCTCCTCGTGTCCAGAGGTCAGAGCTCCTCACACATCTGCTGACTCTGCTGAAGTTTCTACTTTGTTATTCTGGACCTGCTGTAAATCAGTCATGTCCCCTCCAAATTCACTTGTTGACATCTTAGCCATTAGTACCTTAGAATTTCATAACAGGGACTTTAAAGAAGTAACTGTTACCCTTAATTACTCTGAGCATAATTTAATCTGATGGGGATGCTTAGAGGAAGAGGAGACTAAGACACAAAGGCAGAGACACAGGCTTGTAAATCAATGCAGTTAGAACACACCCTCTCACCACCCACAAATATAAGCTTAAAATGACTTAACGACTTAAACTTAAAACATGACACCATAAAACTTCTAGAAGAGAACACAGGTAAAATATTCTCTGTCATAAATAACATCTACTTTTTCTTAGCTTAGTTTCCCAAGGCAATAGAAATGAAAACAAAATAATCAAATGGGACCTAATCAAATGTACAAGCTTTTGCACAGCAAAGAAAACCATCAGAAAACAAAAAGACAACATACGGAATGGGAGAAAATATTTCCAAATGATGCAACGGACAAGGGGGTAATCCGCAAAATATACAAATATTTCATACAATTCAATAACAAAAACAAAACAAACAACCAAACTGAAAAATTAGCACAAGAACTAAATAGACATTTCTCCAAAGGATATATATATATATATATATATATATATATATACAGTTGGCCAATAGGCACATGAAAAGATGTTCAACATTATGAATTATTAGAGAAATGCAAATCGAAAACTACAGTGATGTACCACTTCATACCAGTCAGAATGGCTATCATTAAAATAACAATGGCTAGAAAGGATACGAAAGAAAATAAAGCTTTCCTACACTGTTGGTGGGAATGTAAGTTGGTAGAGGCAGTATGGAAAACAGTTTAGTGGTTCCTCAGAAAATTAAAAATAGAATTACCCTATAAGCTAGCAATCTCACTCCTAGGCATATATCCAGACAAAACCACAAAAGGACACATGTACCTCTATGCTTATAGAAGCACTATTCACAACACCCAAGACAAGGGAACAACCTAAATGCAACTGACAGCTGAATGGATAAAGAAAGCAAGAACGAACGCCATTTTCAGAAACACAGGTTGGACCTGGAGATCATCACACTAAGTGAAGTAAGTCAGAAAAAGAAAGACAAATATCATATGATATCATTAATATGTGTAATATAAAATATTGCAAAAATGAAACTATCTACAAAACAAAACCAGATCTACAGACCTAGAGAACAGACTCTGATGTAGAATAAATCATTCTTAAATTCTAGACTTTACTAACTATTTTCAAACCTACAGAGTAATAAACATAAACCAAGGGTCTTTCCAGTCACTACTGAAAACTTTGCTTCTCACGTGCCTTAAAAAAAATGATGGAGGATTAACAGATAAAGAAGCTGTGGTACATATATACAATGGAATACTACTCAGCCATAAAAAGGAATGCATTCAAGTCAGTTCTAATGAGATGGACGAACCTAGAGCCTATTATACAGAGTGAATTAAGTCAGAAAGAGAAATATAAATATTGTATGCTAATACATATACATGGAATCTAAAAAGATGGTACTGATGAATTTATGTTCAGGACAGCAATGGAGAAACAGACATATAGAAAAGACCTAAGGACACGGGGGTGAGGGAAGGAGGGAGAGGGTGAGATGTATGGAGAGAGTAGCATGGAAACTGAGATTACCAAAGGTAAAATAGATGGCCAATGGGAATTTGTTTTATGACTCAAGGAACTCAAACAGGGGCTCGGTGACAAAGCATAAATAGGCTGGGAGGGAGGTTTGGGAGGGAGGGGACATGGATGTAACTATGGCTGATTCTTGTTGATGTATGACAGAAAACCACAAAATACTGTAAAGCAATTATCCTTCAATTAAAAATATAAATAAAAGAAAAAAAAATGATGGTGGAAAAGAACTGCCAGCCAAGTACCAGGTTACCAAGTCCTGTTCTCTGACTTAAAAATTGTATGTCATCCTTCTTATTCCTGGGGTCTGGATCCATCAACTGCAATTAGCAGGGGGAATCTGCCATTTATCCCTCACTCCCTGAAGCACAGACCCCACTGGTCTCCACACACTGGAACACCTTCTGCATTGTCCTTTCTTGACCTCATCATGATGCAAGATTTCTCTACGATGGATTTTCTGTGGAGGGAAGGGAGGGAAGGGAGGGGCATGAGGGCAGAGTGAGCTGAGTCTCCTGAAGCACAAAGGCTTTCCTGAGCTCTCTTCCTGTGATCTCTATAGGGTTCCTGGAAAGCAGAGATGATAGAAACACAGGAGCAAACTCACTCTTCGAACAAGTGCCTGCTGACTTCTACATCCACTGCACTGAATGGATCATCCAGGAGGTAGATGTCTGCATCCTGATACACGGCTCTAGAAAACGTAGACAGATGTCAGGAGAGGACACTTCACAGTCCCTGGGCCTCATCTCTGAATCATGATGGTGTCCAACAACTGCAGGTTCATTCCAAGAGTCCACGGAAAGAACCAAGACCCTGCTTCATACGGGCCCACCCAATGAGCCGGGTCTGTGTGCTCATGACCACTAGGAGCTGCGGAGGGGGAGGGGGAGGATGGCAACTGAAACCCCATTTACCTCGCGAGGCTGACCCGGGCTTTCTGTCCTTCACTCAGCGGGGTTCCTCTGTCTCCTATCACAGTTTGATCTCCATCTTCCAGAAGCTGTAAATCCTATGTAGAGATAGAAAAGGGAAAGAGAATAAATTTAAAATGTGTTCTCCTCCTCTCATAGCTCAGCTGGTTAAGAATCTGCCTGCAATCGGGAGACCCCAGTTTGATTCCTGGGTTGAGAAGGTCCCCTGGAGAAGGGATAGGCTACCCACTCCAGTATTTTGGGGCTTCCCTTGTGGCTCAGCTGGTAAAGAATCCACCTGCAATGCAAGAGACCCCAGTTCGATTCCTGGGTTGAGAAGATCCCCCTGGAGAAGGGAAAGGCTACCCACTCCAGTATTCTGGCCTGGAGAATTCCATGGACTATATAGTCTATGGAGTCGCAAAGAGTCAGACATGAATGAGCAACTTTCACTTTCCTCTCATCCTTTTTTATTTTATTTTTTTAGCCAAACCATGTAGCTTGTAGGATCTTAGTTCTCTGACTAGGGAATGAACCCACAATCTCAGCCATGAAAGCATGGAGCCCTAACCACTGAACCACCAGGGAATTCCCATCCTCCTAATCCTTTAGGACCAGCTCTTCATACAAGTATTTGATGAAGGGCAATGGGAATGTTTCATAGTGACTAAATATAGCCTTGAACAACAACAACAACAAAAAACCTCTTTGGTTTCTCATTTGTTTTCATTCTATAGTTTTTCACAGCATTTATGCATTTGACTATTTTCACACTTATTTATTGATAATCGACCTTTACACCAGGCATTATTCAGGGCATGATGAATTCAGTCAGAAAGAAACAAAGTTCTAGGGTTTCTTTCCATAGTGGGGATAGATGATATAAGAAATTAACCTGAGTGTAAATACTGAGGACAGAAAGGAAAAGCAAGCTGGCTAAGGGGGATGGAGAGTAAAGGAGGGAAGCGAGTCCACACTGGGGTGTGAGGGCTCTGCTCAGAGAGGGTGTGAGCAGATCTGGGGAGGAGGAGGGACTCAGGCAGACCTGGAGAGGCTGCTGCACACAGAGGGATGGGCGAGTGCAGGGGACACGGGGGAGATGCCCAAGGTATTCAGGACAAGGAGGCAGGAGAGCAGAGTAAGAATGAGGGGAGTGAGGGCAGAGACAGAGCAGGAGGAGCCCTTGCATTACTCCCAGTAACAGGGGAAGGGGGAGGAGGGAGGACTGACCTGGTCTGCGGTTTTTTAAAGAATCACTTCTATGCTTTGTGAAAAACAGGCAGTAAGGGGGAATGGGTGAGGGTGGCTACAAGCGAGGAGGCAACTGGAATAATCCAGGGGATAGATGATGGTGGTCAGGACCAGAGTGGGAGCAGCAGGAGTGGAGCCACAGGGCCACACTCCAGACACACTTGGAAGGTGGAGTCTGTAAGACCTGCTGATGGGATGCCAGCGGGCTGTAAGAGAAGAGGAGGACTGTGGTGTCTGAGACATGAGGAAGGGGGAGGACAGGGTCTCCATTTACTGAGTTGGGGAAGATGGTAGATGTCGGTTTAGGAGACTTCAATTGTGGACAAGGTGAGATGATATCATGGTGATATCACGGTGCAGCTGGACATGCAAGTGTGAAGGTCTGTGCTAGAGACACAGGTATGAGAGCTAGTGGCCAGGGTGGTGAAGGCACAGGACTAGTTTCATCAGGGAATGAGTGTGTCTTAAATCTCCAATTTTGCTGAACATGATGTCAGCTTCCCACTTTCACAGAAGAAATAAGACCTGACTGGAGTCTTCACAGTGATACTTAAGACCAGTCATAGAGTGACAGACAAGAACTATATAACAAAATGGAGGGAAAAAAAAAATAAAGGCAGGCTGGGCAGGAAAAACTAAAGGGAAACAGTGTACTCAAGGAACACGCGGCAGATCAGCTAAACCAAGTAGACGCTTGCTCATGGAAGCAGAAAACACTCAAAGTTAAGAAGGATGTGAAGCTTTGATTTGAGAATATGGGAATCTATCATAACTTTTATCTGAATACTATTTAAGAAATAAATAGACAAATCTGTTAATTTTCCCGAGAGTACCTGGGGAAATAAAAAAAAGCTGACAAGAACATCCCCAAAACCACAAAATAACAATAAAGTTTAAGTTACACAGTTATGATATTAGAAATTTTAGGCTGCCTATAATTATCACTGGACAGATCCCGGCATAGACAAGCAGCACTCATTTCTTTGTCTCTACTTAAGCAAATTTGGGGAGGAAGCAAGTGGCACACCGGGGTCTCCATGATAAACAAGTTCTTGGATCTCCTAAGTCTCACTTTCCTGTTCTACAGAGTGTGCTGCAGAAATAAGAGTCACTAACCAGTGACTCTACCAGTCAAGGATGCTGGTAGAATCTAAAGTGTAGGAAAACCCTCCATAAATGGAAAAAGGACAGGAATTGATAGCTTGCTATTGGTGTCTGATCACACTCCTAGTAAATAGACAAACTGAGACTCAATCCCTGAGCCTACTGACTCCTGGACCTTGGAGTTATCTCATCAGCCTGAATTTATATTCCCAGTGTGATTACTTCATATCTCCCTATTTTATTACAGAAAAGTTTTCAGCTCAATAAGCTTAAAGGTTTACTTCAATTAGATCTAGTTGAATACATCTACTTATTAACATATGTCATACAAAAAAGTTTGCTTTTTTTAACTATTTTTTTCCTCCAAGATTAGGCAGATGTGAGCACAGGCAGAACTGTAAGGAGAAATCTTTATAATATTTATATGCATTTAAGTATGGATGGATGAAGAGAAAAAGGCTGTGTTAGTAACAGTTGCTACCATTAACTGAAACCCTGACTTGTTTGCATTGCACAGGCTTGGCCTGTAGCCTTTAGGGTAATCCCACCCCTCCACCATGTAGTAAGAGAAGAAACTGATACAAACATCTGGAGTTACTATCTGGGACTATTTTTCTCTAAAGGTCAAACCTTTTCTACTACACGTGCAGTCTCTGTATCTTCAGGCCAAGATAACTCTGCTGCCGCTGCTGCGGCTTAGTCGCTTCTGTGTCTGACTCTGTGCGATCACATGGACTGTGACCTTCCAGGCTCCTCTGTCCATGGAATTCTTCAGGCAAGAGTCCTAGAGTAGGTTGCCATGCCCTCCTTCCGGGGATCTTCCCGACCCAGGGATCCTGCATTGCAAGCAGATTACCACTGAGCCACCAAGGAAGCCCAAAATAACTCTAGACACCTCTACTAGCTGTGACCATCTTATGTTCATCCACTGACACATGGATTCCAAAAGGAGATAAGCAGAGGCTCTCATAACTCATTAAATGGTTCCCAAGTGCTGCAAATACCTTGCTAACCCCTTGCTAATTGCTAATCAGTCATAGTGGACATTTCAGAGCAGCAACAAAACCTCTTGGAAAACCGCTGAACCAGTGTCCTCATTTTGCTGTGGAAACCTCAGGCAGGTAACAGGACGTGTTCAAAGTGACAGCAGGCAAGTGACACAGCTGGATCCAGTACTCCCCTCTCGCTATTCCTCTGCCCTAGGCCACCTTCCTGCCAAGGAGAGAAAGGGCACCAGGGGACCCAATCTCTGTCTTGACCAGGCAAACAGGAGAGCAGTCCATCTTTGTAAACATTTGTCTCATCATATACAGAAGAATCGCTGTGCAGCCCAGTCTGCAGGGCCCCTTCTCACAGAATCTGCTGCATGATGGTCCAGGGTGAGGGAAGCCTCAGAACCCTGTGCACGTTACTGGTCCAGTCGCGCCATGTGGCTGCAGCAGAGCATCGCCCCCCAGGGAGAACGGTGGCCCCTGAGGAAAACGCTGACTGGTAGCCACTGTCCCACAGCTGCTCTTCTCCAGAGATGCTCAAATGTGGGAGAGAAAGACAGGGCTGAGCTTCACCAGAAAGGCAAGGTCGTGAGAGAAACACTCACACCTGGCCTGGGTCTTTGGAGTCTGATGTGGGCATCAGGAGCTGGCCATGATTAAGGTAAAGAGGAAACGCCTGAGATCTGTTTATTCCACATCCCACCTTCCACCTTCATCCATCACCTGCTTTTTGAAAAGTTCTTTCTTTTAAACTTACTCAAGTCAGCAGCACGAGGACAAGCATGGAGTCTAGAGTTGTGCAGAAGCAGATTGAACTTGAGCTCCAGATTAAGGACAGCTGTTTCATCCCCAAGCTTCAGCTTTACCAACAAAAAGTGAGGAATTTGACATCGAGGATACTCATGAAGAATAACTTACATACCTTTTATGTGTGTATACACACATGTGTGTGAGAGAGAAAATTTTGTGCATGTAGACTCTGAATGGGAGCTGCTGTTCTCACTGTTTACATTTGCTTCCCCTTTTCTTACAGTATTTGTAATGTAGCGTTAATCACTCAGCTGTGTCCAACTCTTTGACCCCTATGGACTATAGCATGCCAGGCTCCTCTGTCCATGGAATTCTCCAGGCAAAAATACTGGAGTGGGTTCTTCCTTTCTCCAGGGATCTTTTGGACCCAGGGATTGAACCCGGTCTCCCACATTGCAGGCAGATCCTTTACCATCTGAGCCACCAGGGAAGTCCATATATTGCTCTTAAACTGTTTTTAAATTTTTGGTTGCCTTGTGGCATGTAGGATCTTAGCTTTTGACTAAAGATCGAACCTATGCCCCTGCATTGGGAGCATGGAGTTTTAACCACTGGATCATCACATTATGAACACCATTTAATAAAAATCCAGCTCATTCCTGCTATCTTGATACTGTAATCAGGAAGGTTAACTTTGAACTCATACTGGATCTGCTTCTGTGACTTTAATCCTTATCTTGCTGCTTTTGTTACTGTAGCATGCACATGGCCTGCCTCAAGGAGATAGCCTGACCTGCCCACCTGTGAAGGGTTATAAGGAAGAAACTAACTTATCTCCCAGCATGAGGCTTGTTGCTTTTATAAGATATTCACCAGAATTAAATGATCTTTTTACTTTGTTTCCTCATGTCCAACCATCTCTGATTCACAGAAGAACGTGACATCCTGCCCCTGATGAGATGGCTATTTTGAGGTGCTAACCTGCCATGTCAGCTATTTGTAAGGCCTCCTCAGAGAATCATTTTGCCTTTTTGCATTTTCTTTTCTTGGATTGGTCTTGATCACTGCCTCCTGTATAATGCCATGAACTTTTGTCCATAGTTCTTCAGGCACTCTATCAGATCTAATCCCTTCAATCTATTTCTCACTTACTATATAATCCTAAGGGATTTGATTTATGTCAATACCTGAATGGTCTAGTGGTTTTCCCTACTTTCTTCAATTTAAGTCTGAATTTGGCAACAGGCGTTCATGATCTGAGCACAGTCAGCTCCCAGTCTTGTTGTGCTGGTACTGTATCAGTGAGCGGTTCTCCATCTTTGGCTGCCAAAGAATGAATCAATCCTGATTTTGGCTGTTGACCATCTGATGATGGTCCATGTGTAGAGTCTCTCTCTTTTTTCTTGGAAGAGGTGGTGTTTTGCTCATGAGCAGTGCTTCTCTTGGAAAACTCTGTTGCCTATTGCGCCTTACTTCATTCCGTAATTCCAAGGCAACATTTGCCTGTTGATTCAGGTCCGTCTCTTTACTTGCTACTTCTTGCACTTCCAGTCCCCGGTAAATGAAAAGGATGTCTTTATTTGGATGTTAATATATTAAAGGTCCTTCGTAGTCTTCACGACCATTCAACCTTACAGCTTCCTTCAGCATTACTGGTCAGGACTAGACTTGTATTCCATGATAATAATGGGTTGCCTCTGGGAACACGAACGCAGAGCTACTCATTCTCTTGTTATTTTGACATTCGCTCCAGAGTACTGCCTTTTGGACTCCTTTTCTGTCTGCCTATTGATGGCCCGGTACTCCATTCTCGCTCTACAGGGAATTCTTGACAATA